>NW_017307067.1:366589-381783 GCF_000935625.1 Nanorana parkeri | reverse complement strand
CCCCCCTTCTCTCTCTCTCTCTCTCTCTCTCCCCCCCTCTCCCAACCAACTAATCGATGATGAGAATAGTTGCCAACTATTCTTATTATGGATTTAGCTGTTGCAGCTCTAGTTTTACCAAGGCAGAAATGGTACATTTGTTGAAATGCTTCAAAAGGAATGCTGTATGGAAGTGTAAGCCCTTGATACGTGACCAGTCCATATGCTGTGAGAATGAACGCTGTATAGCAAGCATCCCTTTTAGACAAGCAAACCAAATTCAAATCAAAGTTCGAATTTCAGTGCAGTTAACATAATGACCTTCCAGGGAATGCCCTGTCTCATGCATCAGCCTGCCTGTAATCTGTGCTGGATTATGAAAGTGAACAGTAAGACAGTTCAAGTTGCAGTGAGATGAGCCTTCTAGGATATCCTGTCTACAAACACTGCTTTCCTATGCTAGAAATGAAAGGAATTTTTTTGGCAGTTATGAAAAATCATTTTCATGGCTGCAGATTTTATGGGAAAGATCATTTTTAATAATAACCAAGTGAATTTTTACTCCATTTTAATATTTTAAACATTTTGTCTAAAGTAAAAGTCACCGTTTCGACACATACTGTAGAGGAGGTGAGAGGAAGCGGTCACTTGAGCACTTTGAAAAAGGAGAAAAAGTATTTGCTCATTACACATGCAGGCTTTGCTTCCTTCTCTTAGTGGGGAGGGCAGCGTGTCAGACAGTCCATCACGGCCTTGTTCTTATAGTGTACTGCCGAAGAGAGAAGTTTTCTGCAGCAAAAATAACAAACTATTATCACCTATTATTCACCATACATACCCTACTACTTTTCTAGTTTTTCATGGTGAGGGTTCATGCACTAATTTGTAGGTGGTTTGTGTAGCAACATGGCTGTCCCAGGTATTTCAGGTATATAGCCAGCCTCCCTGCTTGTGAGATAAAATCAGCAACTGGCTAAACAACTTGAAGTATGTATTGTTCTTGGCCTTGGCAGATATATAAATTATTGCTTTACAGCACTGATAAGGAGGAAGAAGAACCTGCTGCCTGAGCAAATGTGGCTCGGACAGGTTGGGGTAAATAGTTCCAGAGGATGGGAGAGACTCTAGAGAAGTCCTGGAGGCGAGTATGGGAGGAGTTGACTAGGGAGCTGGAAAGTAGGAGGTATTGGGAAGAGCGGAGTGGACTGTTAGGGTGATATTTTGAGACAAGGTCTGAGATATATCCGGGGGCAGAGTTGTGGATGGCTTTATAAGTGACTGTTAATATTTTGAATTTTATCCTCTGGGCGAGTGGAAGCCAGTGCAGTGATTGACAGAGGGGGGCTGCAGACACTGAGCGGTTGGTCAAGTGGATGAGTCTGGCAGCTGCATTCATGATAGACTGAAGGGGGGAAATCCGGTGTAGTGGAAGGAGGAGGGAGTTACAATAGTCAAGACGAGAGATAACAAGGAAGTGTATGAGTAGTTTTGCAGTTTCATTGGTGAGGAAGGGGCGTATTTTGGAGATGTTGTGAAGGTGAAGGCGGCAGGATTTGGATAGTGATTGGATGTGGGGAAGAAAGGTGAGGTCCGAGTCAAGGATGACACCTAGGACTTTGGCATGAGGGGAGGGCTGGATAGTAATGTTCAGCTGATCGTGTTCCGTTTTATATCTGTATAAATGTTTTCTAAAAAGGCACTTTTTTTAGTATGTGTGGTGGTGTAAGAAGCCTAATTTATTTTTTCCTTTTGCAGCCAGTGATCCGTCATCATATAGGCTACAGTCTAAGGTATCTAGGTTAACGGCTGTCTCCAAAGTTTGTAGACGACAGGGCCTCCACTGAGTACAAGCAGACAGAAGACATACATGCTTCACATATCAAATGTCATTCATTGCTGCTTTGACCAATAACAGTTATTAAAAAGATCACAAGTGCCATAGTCGGCATTATTGACATACAGACATCATCATGTCAGCACCTAGAATAGATTATGGTATAGTTAGCCTGGAATCCTCCAAGTGACGACAGAGTTAATATAGCCTCGGATAGCACTGGTTGGTCTGCATTTGTTTCACAACATTAAAAATATGATATACGTTTCAGAATTTTATGAGGCCTGGATATTTTTATACATTGCTTTTGGAAATATGTACATTGTCTCTCATTTCTGTCTGCAGCATCTTCTATGTGTGTGGCCTACTTTTTATAGATTTCTCTATTTTTAATATATCTATATTGTGCTTAAAGTACATCTAAAGGCAACATTTTTTTTTTGCCGGATTCCCATAGAGCGCAGAGGAAATATAACACCTTTAAGTTTTTTACTGTTGACTGTGTCCCCGTTAGGAAGGTTCACCTTTCTAAGTGGTCATCCTGGGAACTGTTGTTGCCAAGTGTGAAAGTGATAAAAACAGTCCCAGAGTTGCCACCAGAGCAGGAATAGAGGGGACATTTTTGAAAGGGGGCAGTAGTTCTGGTGGCAGCTGCCTTTTTTCCTTCACTTCCTGTTGTGGCTATTGGACAGGAAGTGAAAGGGGAATCCCCCCCCCCCGCTATAATACTCTATCCAAAATAAAAAAAAGTTTGGCTTTAGTTATGCCTTTAAAGCAGTAGCATGGCCAACTAATTATCAGTATATCCGCACTTCTTAGTTTTCTTTTAGTCACCCTGCAAAGTCCCACAAATACCTGTTGAACTGCCAGAGAAGTCCACCTAATACAGCTTTCCTGTGATGGGGCGGTAACAATGCTGCACTGCTCCTGAATTGAGAGCAGGGTTGCTACTCTCATGTAGGCTGTTTCTGCTTGTACTACAGTGGAATGAAATGTTGCAGGGGGCTTGGCTATCTGCATTGCGATTGCTGATTCACAAGCCTGGAGCTTGTCATTTGGCATCTGGCCACACCTAGGCCTTCCCACTGCTTTCTGGATTAACAGCACTGCCTCTGTTGCTGAAACCCTCATACTGTGAGCTGCAGTGTCTGGGAGATGGCGAATGTGAAACACAAATGAAAGAGGATTTGACTCGGGGAAGGTAAAGGAAGTTGTTTTCTTGCATCTCATAGTAACTGGATTTGGTAGTGTCATACAGGAGCCTTTAGTTATTCTTTGACTTGGGCCACTATTTTTATTTTATTAAGTCTTTAAAATATTGTTTTACTAAACCTAAAGTAAATTGTGTTTTGTCCATGGGGGGAAACTAGAGGTTCTCTTTAATTTAGCTCTCCCTAGCAGCATATGCTTGCATTTCTTTTGCTCCCTTACCCTTCCACCCAGCCACCCGGAGTGAATGAAAGTCTTGTGTGATCTTTATCTCCGGCTGCCACGTGGCTGTGGTACACAACAAGGTCGTATGCCTCCCCACCTTGGAGTACCAGTCATTCATTTCAGCTCCCTGCATTGAATGGAGTGTCGAGAGAAGGAAAGTAGGTATATGGCTGGGGATAAAAGCAAGCACATATTTAACCCCTTCATGACTGAGGCCCTTTTTTCAATTTTTGCACCCATGTTATATTCCACATTTTAGGCCTGAAAATGACGTCACCTCCCGATCTACTGAGCCAACCTGTGACAGTCTCATTGTGACAGGTCGGCTAGATATGCAGATATGAGGTGAGGGAAAAGCACTCACCTCTTAGTTCTCCTTCAAAGGAGAACTATGGGGTCAGTATTTTTCCCCATAGTTCTCCTTAGGGTAACGGGAGGACACAAACTAGCGTCCTCCCGTTACCCTAAGCTCAGTATACCGCGAGCTACAGCTCGCGGTATACTGAGACGCCGGAGCAGATTACGACTTAGATGACGGGATCCGCCCAGCTGCATGAGTGACAGCTGGCTCTGCCTATCTAGAGGCAGAGCCAGCTGTACCCGCCCCCTCCCCCGTCCGTTCCGCCAGTCAGCGCTGGCAGATCGGAGCGGGGAGAGGGGAATCCAGCCCCTCCCCCTGTCACGGCAGAGAGCCGTGACAGGATCGAGAGGTGAGCGAACCCGGTATGTGTTCGCTCACCTCCCGATCTACTGAGCCGACCTGTGACAGTCTCATTGTCACAGGTCGGCTAGAACTATGAGGTGAGTGAAAAGCACTCACCTCATAGTTCTCCTTTTAAGCGTTTGTTTTTATCTAGGGGCTGTAGTAAAGCAGATTTACTTTAGATGGATTACTCGGTGGTCAGCACCTGTCCACTTCTCCCACTTCTCTCCACCTGGTAGAATGTCTTCACGTCTATGCAGGTCTATGGAAGACGTGCAAGATCTTTCAGAAATCTATAAGGATGGTAGAAAAGGGTTGTACGCTGCTATCTGTTTTGGTAGCATTTACTAGAAGTTTGTTTCATTGTGATTAACAGTATTAATTGATAGCTCACTGAATGCTGATCATAGTCAGTGTTTTGCCTTCAGATGAGATCTGCCAAACATGCATGACATCCCCATTAAAAAGCAATTACATGGCAAGTATTTTGACACTGGTTGCAGATTTGCAAATCAATGATTGATGACATGTCACGATGCTTGACACGTAACTGTCAGGATTACAGGCCTTCACTGTTTGCAGTTGAAGAGAGCTAATCAGAAAAGACAAAGTGATCTGTTTTTGTTTTGTTTTTTTTTCCTCACTGCTCACCTCTTTAAATGTAATTAGAGAGAAAATTAGAAAATGGAGATTAGTTGTGGCCACTGTCCTAGTTGGAACTCGGCAGACGTTGAACAATAAACATTTATGTTTGTAACATTCGGAAGGTCTAGTGGGTGCGTTAGGCACCTTTCCCACTGTGGAGAAATTGTGTTTTTTTTTTTATATTAATTTTTTAAAAGCCAACATCTGTAGTGTTAATATTGAATTGTTTGCATTAGTAAAGATACAGCTTCCCGTCTGATGTTTTCTTTTATCCAGTCTGATGTTTCTGTCATCTATACATTCTCTGGGGTCCATTTTGGATAAAGACATTCAAATAGCTATCGTTTTACTTCAGTCTGCCTAAGTGCTGTATGACCGTTGTTCTCAGACAAAGTGCGTAGCTTTCAGTGCCAGGGGTAATGCGATGCAGTAACAACTAGCAACCAATCTCTATTAATTAGAATAGATTTATAATTGGCTGCCATAGATAGCGGTTCATCATTTATCCACTGTCTATAGTAAGGATTGCATAAAAGTCATACTGGAATGGGAGATTGTTTGCTCTTTCAATACTTGTCCTCAGTCCTGATGGGTATACTTGGAGGACCAGATATGGGAAACACTTAAAATGAACAGCTGTGAAAAATAAAAAATTCAAACCGGAATTGTTGAAACTAGTTAACCAATTTTTCCTCTCCTTGGATTTGGGGAAGCAGATGATATACTATGCACCGTTTGGCATGTTTTAAATACTTTATAACTTACATGATAAACAGTTTACATACAGGGTTATTCACAAAAGGGTGAGGAGTTTGGAGAAGGCAGGAGAAGTGAACAATCTAGGACAACATAGCTGAACTGGAAAGGGAGCTGAATTCTTGAATTTTTCCAAATCGGCTATTTTACCCTACATAGTTCACATCTCCTGCCTTCTCCAAACTCCTCTTCACCCTTTTGTGAAAAACCCTGGTAATCAAAATGGAACAAGTTCCTATCATCTCTTGGAATTTGTTTTTCTTGGGTCAAATCTGAGAATGTGGTATGACAACTTGGATATCCTAATTGTTTTTTTTTTGTTTTTTTTTAAATTCTGGAGACTTTCATTGCACATGGGCAAGAAAATCTGTCTTTTATAGACCTCTCCCCTTCTGGTGTGATTTGATACAGTAGAGCACATGTCATGTGAGCCAAAGCATGCATTATGCAGGTGAAGGTTTACTTGATATTGGTTGGCCAGGCTTAAGTGTGTTATTATTTATTGTTATCGGATTTAATATATTCACTGCTTTTTTGGGTCATAAAAGCATATCTAATTATATATACTTGGACCTCTGCTTGTGTGCAAGGAGGTGCTTGATACACTTCTTCTGTCTATTACAGTCTTCATTTTATCATCCAAAGAAGTACAGGCCGAATTGTTGCTTTACAAAATGGTTGTTTCTAAAAATCAAAAAAAAAATTGCATAGGAGTTATGTCATGTGACCGGATTAAAGAGGAGTTCTAGGCAACTACACAAATCAGTCAGAGCTGCTATTCTGCAGTTGTGCTAAAATCATTAACATTTCCTAGGGGGATAATGTAAATGGAGGATAGAAATCGCTCTCTACAGGATACTGCAGTGTTTACTCCATACCAATGATGTGCGGGGGCTTGGTGCGAACCGTGTTTGCCCAAACGTGCAAAGCTGTCACTGACGCACCCTTCTGGCCCAATCAGTTGCAGCATTCCCTACCCAACGGCTACAAGCCAGAAAGGGGCAGGAAATGCCCCTGACGCAACTGATTGGAGCTGGAGGGGAGTGTGTCAGTGACGGTTTTGCACGGGCTTGGGCAAACTTGGTTTGTACCAAGCCCACGCACTTCACCACTCCGTCATTTTTAAAATGCAGGCCACTCTGTAGCCTAACGCTGCAAAAAATACTCTATGAAAACGTTGGTAACTTCACTTGATCTCAAGATTTTTTTCAATGTTTACTAGGTTTTAAGGCCTTTTATATTAATATACCTGTGTGAAAGAGTTAATTAATAATTTGGTAGCTGTGTATGGCCTCACCTTTTCTTCAGCATGCAGTAATTGTCATTGGTGGGCTGGGATACAACATGCCAGTTATCATTGACTCTGTGATCTCAAATAAGGACATATACAAAAGATTATGTTGGGTTTAGGATATGAGCTTATTTGCATTTTAACAGCTTTCAATTTCTTTCAACCGAGCTAGTATTGTTATTAGGGATCAGCTCTGCCATTAGAAACAATAGAAAAGTCTGTCTGATAACTGAAGTTCTACATAAATTATCAGCCGTTGTTTCTGGCCACGAACAGTGTCAGCACCTGAGTGCTTTTTGCTGGGTCATACTCCCAGGAATATTGGCTTTTGTCTTATTGTATGAACCATGCTGCAACCTGAGATTCTTAGATACTTAGATTGCTCTTCTTTTAGTCTGTATTCCAGCACATGTGGATGTGGATGCATTTTCTGATTTTTCAGTGTATTATTATTTTTTTTTAATCTAACTGTTGATGTGTTGCATTCAGTCAGAAGGAAACCCCCTCCCCTTCATGCCATTGAAAACAATCGTCATCATATTCTTTGTGCAGTCAGGTTAGAAGGTTCAAGTGGGTCTGCACATTGCAGTCAGGGCTCACTGAAAGCTGGTGCTTTTCCAAATTAGTAATTACTCTGATTAGAAAGTTTCTTCCTGGACTTTGAAATCTCCATGAAAAATGGACATTACTAGCTGATATGATGGGAGGGGCGTCCAACAGCATCTAATCTTCCCCGTTTGATCTTGTGATGTGAAAGGGACTCAGAAAATATGTGCCAGATTGTCTAGAGGGAAATTGATTGTTAGTGGGTAGGAAGTTGATTGCTGTTTTGTGCAACAGATTAAGTATGCGCCAGGTGAGTTGGTCAAGGCCAAGATAACACAAGTAAGCATGGCTGTGTTTAATGGTATTGCGTGTTTTGTTTTTTTTTCTTCCTTATTGCTTGCTAGCCCTGTGTCAAGAGACATGGAAGAAATATATGCAACCAAGTAAAAATGTTAGTCACTAGAGGAATGGCTTCTATTTATACCATAGTCTTCCTGAAAAGGAACTTCAAGTATAACTTTTTTTGCAAGGAGTGGAGAAGCTTGAAAACTTCTGTTTGGTTTTTATGGCTGGTTGTGTCCCCATTGAAGAAATGTACCCTTACTCCACCAGGACAGAAATTTGAGGGAAAAGTAGTCAGGAAACATTCTTCCCAGCTGATTGTCTTCCTACCAATGAGGGTTGGGGAAACAAATAGGCATCCCAGGGCTTTATTTGACCATGAGGCCTCATTCACACGCAAAAAAGGCGGCACGTACAGATCAGTCCTGCGTGCACGGCCGTATTGGGCAGCTCCTGGGAAGCACAGGTGCTGCGTGTGATTTAGTACACAGCCCCTATCCATCTCTATGGGAGTACGCCGCCCTACGCTCACCTGCCCAGCACGTCCGTGCGGGTGTCCGTACTTGTATGCTGACACGATGGACCCTGTCTGCGTCCGAGCCGAGACACCCGTACCTGTACGGACCTGCACTTGGGGTGAGCGCAGGGCGGCGTATGGCCACATACTCCCATAGAGAAGGACAGGAGCTGCGTACTAATCACACGTAGCACCTGTCCTTCCCGGGAGCTGCCCGATACGGCCGTGCATGGAGCTGCACGTGCCGTCCTTTTCTCGTGTGAATGAGGCCTGACGGTAGAAAGGCTCTAATATGTGTAGGTATGTTTTTAGTCACTGACTGGAAAAAATAAAAATTCAAGTCTAAAGAGTGTCTAGAATGAGAGTGTTAGAATGACATGGGTGGTTTTCGAGGCCGCCTTGGACCTTCTTTTTTTTTCTTTTCTTTTTCTTTTCCTTGATAGACAAATATCCTTTTTTGGTGGTAAAAACAGGTAATATCAGTATCCGTAGAGTACACGAATCTGCAAATATGTCATGATGTGACTATAGTGTATCATAAGCAAATTACCTCTGTGCACATTTTCACTACTGCACTATAGTTCCACGCTTGTTCCTACAGCCTCATAGTTGTATCTCTGTAGTGTGAGATCTAAGGCACTGCTGCCTCTGACTGCTATGCTAAGGATATTTGGGGCAAGATATGATGATGCCACTACTGTGCTACTCACTGTTCTCCTTGCTGGAGGTTCTGACCTGAGGATGCAAAGCCCTGCCTGTACCAAGATGGCCCCGTCCACATAGAGATACAGTGCAGAAGAAGGCATGGTAAGTCAGTAATGGCGGAAAATCAGCTACAGGGAGATCACAGTTAATACTGGTAACTAGTCATTTGCTCTCTGCCTGCCTTTTTTTTTTTGTCAGATCTTCAGGATTTAATTCCTCTTTAAAATGCTTTTAACTGTGGGGTGCTGGTATTTGTAGTCCCTTTACAGCTGCAGGATTGCCAGTTTCTTAATGTCCTTCCATTTCTTTCTTTCTTTCTTTCTGAAGACGGAACAATTTACAGAACATTAATCCAATGTGTTTCATTGCATTTTATCTTTACTTTCCTACCTCTTCATGATGCTGTTAAGTGCCGTGAGTTCAGCCTTTACGCAGGTCCAGTAATACTTAATCTATGTAGATGCAGCTGAGCAGGTCCTCTAAAGACAAGTGAACTGTGTGTTATAATTGGTCCCATAATGTATCATTGTCAGGTAAGTTCAAACAGAATAACCAGGAGAGATCAAAATGTAAGTGGTATGGCTAATAAAATAATAGCAGTCTAGAGGTCTCTAATTCCTTCATGGATTAGATACACGATATTTTTCTGGCACCGAGTTCAAAAAACCCTATCCCCTTACTATTTGTAATTTGACTGCAGTCATGCATAGGCTTGTTGACAGCTGTTAGCTGGTTGTCTCCTGTGTAGCTGGAAAGGTAGACTGGTACCTTTTTACTGGAACTCAGCAGGGTGTTCTCACACTCTTCGCTGCATTCTTTTTCTTTTGTTACCCTTATATTACCAAGCTTCGTTGGCTTAACCTCCTCTCCACGCTGCCACGTCCAGCTCTTATAAAAAGCTGTGTTTCTTACTGAGCAAAAAATTATATTTAGGACAGAAGTAAGCAGAATACAAATTAAAGTGTTTTTTTCCCTTCTGTGTTAAAGGTACACACCAGTCAAAGCAGAAAATAAACCTCAATATGTACACGGGGAACCAGGGCTGGATTTACCATTAGGCAGTGCAGACGTGTGCCTACAGGTGCCCTCCATAGAGGGACGCAGTGCAGGTCCTACTCTGCCTAATTTCTGTTTTTTTGTCAAGATACAACACCGGAAAAAGCAAGCAGGGTGCATTCTGCCCAAAATGCACCCTCCTGCTCCAAAACCAGCAGCACCTACAGGAACCACAGGCTTCGACAAATGCAGGGAAGGAGCCTGGTGCTGCGTAAGGTTGCCCTGTTAACCTCCTGTCTGATGCACACAGGCACAGCCATGCATAGTTACATAGTTACATAGTATTTGAGGTTGAATAAAGACATTATTCCTCTCTTTTTGTGGGACAAAAGTTTACTACCTTGTTGTTCCCCACTATTTTTATTGTTATTATTCTGCCTTGATTTCGGTCGTCCGTTGTTAGTTATACTTACATGTGCCAACGGATTTCCTATATTGACTGGAGTGAGCCCACTATTATTAACTCCTTTTTTACTACTTTCTGCGTTATTTTTATCTATGATTAAATTATCAACGTTTAGTTTAAGTAATTTTATTTTTATACCCTCCCCCCCACTTTCTAGTTTAAAAGCTCCTCCAGTCTTTCTACCATTTTCCCTCCCAGGAATGCTGCACCTTTCCCATTAAGATGCAGCCCGTCTCGGCTGAAGAGCCGATAGCCGACTGCGAAGTCAGCCCAGTTCTCCAGGAAACCAAAACCTTCCTTCTGACATGCCCTCTCCCTGTTCTTGTATCAAAAGTGCATTGCCTTGGTTTAGGTACATTTCTCTTGATATAATCTATTGGAGAACGAACCTATTTTTATTTATTTGCAGATTTTAGTTTTTGTTTTTTTTCCTTTTTGCCAATCCTTACATTACTTGGCCTGGCAACAGTGGGGATCATGTTCCCTTTCCTCTGATCCTAATCAAACCCTGCATTGTAAAATAAAGTGAGCAATGCTTTTTCCTAGTAGTATATTATTATCAGCCCTTTGGCATATAGTGTTCAGTCCTAAATTTGGAAAGCTATTTAAGCCTAGGTTTAGAAAGTTATCCATGTCTAACTTTAAAAAGCTATTCATCAAATTATGAAACTTCAAAGAAGCCTGTTACATGTAGGAGGGTTGTGTCTTTTCATGTCTGGTTGTCTCCTTGGATCTCCCTGAATAAGTGTTTGTAAACATACATACATACATACCTGGGCTCCCTCAAGACCCATAGCAAAGAGTCAGGCCCTATCTTTTTTTTTTGGGGGGGGGGGGCAGAATTTGGGGCGCTGAATGACTTACTTTTAACTGATGACTGTACTTTTGTAAACAATTGAGAATTGGATTCCCCCTTCAGTGGAATGATACAGAGGACCTCAGCCTCCATGGAGGTCTGGTGCTCTATGTAATGCCATGCATGGTCTGAGTGCAGCAGTGCTGTATATTGACTATACTTGCACATGTGGATCTACAGACATGGAAAAAGGCCCAACCGCTAACCAAGACAATGTGAAGTGCTGCTGGCATGCTTCTGAGATATACGATTATATGCAAAGATGAGATGATTGGATGGGAGATGTCTTTTTGCCCACAACTTACAAGTCAGCTTTAAAGTACAACTCTAGGCAAATCGTTGAAATGCAGAAATGTGAACTGTTTTACCTAAATCTGCAGTTCTGCTCAGCTAGATTTGGGATTGGCATACTAATACAGCTAGAAAGGTGAGTTCAATATTTCCTGTTTCTACATAGTGATATCTTTAAGTCAGATGTGTTCTAAGCTATTTCAAATGCTGATTAAATAACTTACAATGGATGCTACTTTTTAATGTTGAAAAGTTTTAGCTGAGCACTGGCCGTGATATCCTGTTTTAGGGTGGCTCCTTTCACTTGCAGGGTCTTATGGAGCCACTCTTGTGTGTGCTAAGAAGGTGTGTTTCCACAAACACACAAAGTAGGACAGGTAGTCACCGGCACTCCAGTATTTGCTCAGCCAATATTTCTTTATTGACTTACAAGGTCATTTCACAATGCAAAGCAATGTTTTCGGAAACATGTCGGTCCCTTCATCAGGCAGACAAAGTGATAACTAGGGTTGCACAGATACCAAGTACAGTACTCGGTACAAGTACATGTACAGATACTTTTGAGCTCCAAGACTACACTAGAGAAAAATTCAAAAATTAGGAGGCAGCTGTCATTTGTAAGGAGCACACGGAGCTCCCGGGATTTGTACATCTCTATTTTAATGTACGATTTTGTTTTTATAAATAAAGGGATACGCAGATACCAGTTTTGTGAGTACTGGTACTTGCCGAGTACTTACAAGTACGAGTACTGATACATTTTTGTTGTCATGTGACAGTTTTTCTAAAACAATACAAACTAATGATTTCGGGAAAGTGGTGGAGCACCAGAGCCAGGTCCCAGCTGCAACCGCTGCAACCCTGGTAGTTCTCATGAAAATGCCAAGTATCTGCACTGGTACTCGAAAAGTATCTGTGCATCCCTAATGATAACCATCATGATATAGTGTTCAACATATATACATATTGTGCTCCACCAACAAACCAATAGAACAGTCCCAAACCTCTCCATCCCCCCTCTGACATCACTATGAAGTCATATTGCTGCCATCTACACACGAAATACAAATGCAAATCTTCACATGTTTACCTCAAAGTCCTTCTATAAGAGGTAGAATGGATGATCTTTTATATATAAGTATGCAGAACATACCTAAATATTATTCATATAAGATCCCCCAAACAAAGGCTCTCCTGGTTGTGTTAACAGCCATGATGGTCATGGAGACCACTGGGCTGTCATTCCTGTCATCACGCGCTGGCACCACTTCACACACACAGAGGTGTGGGGTAGGCTGTGCTCAAAGCATTTGGTGTCAGTAGCCGCCCATGCTGCCTAGCGCCTCCCAAAGCATGCACAGGTATCTCCGAGAAAGCTGCGGGGCACGTGCGCATTCATGATGCAGTCTGGCGCAGTAGTCCTCCAGGACACTCCTGTATCGTGGCTCACACAACATCCAGAGACTGGATGACCGCTAACATGGTAATGTCTCATGCTCGATCGGGGGGTACAAGGCAATGATTATAACACATGATATGAAACATGCCATTAAAGTCAAAGTAAAAAATTACAAAAAGCTTTTATTGAATGTCCAGTGTTAGTGTCTTTTTGCATGCCACAGAACAGACGGGGGGCACAAGCACACAGGCACAGTAAGATGAGTCTCTACACTTCTTCCTATTCCTCCCTTCTCCAAGCCAGTAGATGGGCAGCTGCTGGAGACTGTGTTCTCCCTTGTGATCTTGTACTGGACAGGAAGTTCAGGGAAGAGTGAGTTAGTGCCCGCTGTTAGGAAAACTTTTCACTGTATATGTATATTTTTATGTATATTTTTGTGGAATGTATATTTATGTATATTATATTATATATTATATTATTATATTTTCAACATTTCAGTTGAGATTGATAACACAACTGTCCACCCCTCCTCCAATGCCAGGGTCCTAGGTGTCATCCTTGACTCTGACCTCACCTTTCTTCCCCACATCCAATCACTATCCAAATCCTGCCGCCTTCACCTTCGTAACATCTCCAAAATACGCCCCTTCCTCACCAAGGAAACCGCAAAATTACTCATCCACTCCCTTGTTATCTCTCGTCTTGACTATTGCAACTCCCTCCTCATTGGCCTTCCACTACACAGGCTATCCCCCCTTCAGTCTATCATGAATGCAGCTGCTAGACTCATCCACCTAACCAACCGCTCAGTGTCTGCAACCCCCCTCTGTCAATCCCTGCACTGGCTTCCAATAGCCCAAAGGATAAAATTCAAAATATTAACAATCACTTATAAAGCCATCCACAACTCTGCCCCCGGATATATCTCAGACCTTGTCTCAAAATATCACCCTAACCGTCCACTCCGCTCTTCCCTAGACCTCCTGCTTTCCAGCTCCCTAGTCAACTCCTCCCATACTCGCCTCCAGGACTTCTCTAGAGTCTCTCCCATCCTCTGGAACTCTTTACCCCAACCTGTCCGTCTATCTCCCACCTTGACTGTCTTTAGGCATTCCCTAAAGACTCATCTCTTCAGGGAAGCCTATCCCACCTCAACCTAACCACTGAATCGTCACATTCTCAAATAATTAATCCCCACACAGCTACCTCCTCATGTATCATTTCCCCCTCCTCTTTCAGATTGTAAGCCCCCAGGGGCAGGGCCCTCCTTACCATCCTGTCTTGAATTGTATTGTAATGTCTTCCTTACATTGTAAAGCGCTGTGCAAACTGTTGGCGCTATATAAATACTATGTAATAATAATAATGTATATTATTAATTTTTTTTCAATGTATATTTTTTTCTGGATTCATTATTTAAAAAAACCCAAAACAGTGGCCGGAGAAAAGGAACAGTTATAGGGCACTGGTTGCCCAGCGGGGAGGAAGCATGCCATGGAGTAAAGTAAGCAGTTGACTCTATATTAAAGCCCCTAGACTTTAAGGAGCGGTGTAATCAGTATCTATGTGTTTTTGGTGATATGGGAGAGAATTAATTTTGCTGAGTGACTGGAGTCCCACTTTAAACGGTGAAAAACTTCTAATTTTTTCATGCGTTTATAGAGAGGTTGATATATGTAATGAAACTACCACAGCTAGTGCATGTGTAATGCATTTTCTTGAGATTGTAGTCTGGGTTGAGGCCCAACAGGAAGCATGTAAGCTTATAGTTTGAAAGGTATTTCAGACACCTGTACTTCAATCACTTTTAGATTCTGTTGACATCACATACAGGAACGCTCTTTTTGCCTAAGGGAACTGCTTTAGATAGGAATTAATACATCACACAACGTGTTCTCATGATCTGTGATTAAACAGTTACAAGAGTGTAAATCATGCAGTGATTTTAAGTGGAATCCTGGTGAAGAATATGTAAGCTGAGTTTAAACTGGTCGTCTTGATCACAACAGTAATTGCAAATAGCCCTGTATGCCTGTGACACAAAATATGCCTGGAAAGGCTCTTTGAATTGGCGTGTAATGGACATTCCCCAGACTATTACATGTCTGAGAAAGCAGCCTCTAGAACCTGTGATAAGGGAGTGCTAACCACGATCTTATCACTATATATACCAATTAGCAGGCAGATTTTTTTTCCACTATATTAGAGCCCATGGAGAAATGATTTACACCCATGTTGGTTCCTGCAAGCAGTCTTTGTGTCAAATTATGATGATCTTAAAGTGTATGTTTTGTTATATCTGCTTAATAAGTGCAAAATACCTGTTGATCCAGCTGAAAACATAGTGCTTTGCTGTTATCTTGAACAGTGTTACTAGCTCTGCCTAGTTTTCCTCTGTGAACTACAGACCCCCCCCCCCCCCCCCACACACAAA
>NW_017307067.1:361652-366572 GCF_000935625.1 Nanorana parkeri | reverse complement strand
CCCCCCCCCCCCCCCCATATTATAAAGAAAATTGTATGTGGAGATTAGAGATGAGCTCAGGTTCAGACTAAAGGAAGTGCTATGGACACTTTCACCCAATCAGCTGTAGACTGATCATCTTCCTCCCCAGCTGCATGTAAACAAAGGGTCAATGTGCTTGTGCTGACATCATTTACCTTATATTGCCACCTAGTCATATTGGGTAAAAGTCATTCACCAAATATAGGCATGTAGCCATGTAAGGTCAATGGCATCACTGCGTCCTGCACCTTTTGCTTGTGTCAAGCTGCATTTTGGGAATTCCCTACCTGTAGCTGATTGGGCGGCACAAAAGGAGCTTCCTTCTGTGTTTGGAAGGAGCTCCTTTTGGGTTTGGAAGACTCATATATGGACTGGGTTCAGTCCAAACCTGAGCTCTACACATATCAGAACAGCTGGAACCATTACTCATACTTTCTAATCCATAATTCATAACTGGACCCAGTTATGAGATTTTCAATATCATTATCACTAGGGATGCACTGATACCGATACTAGTATCAGTGCCAACACCGAGTATTTGAGCGAGTACTCGTAGTCGCCCAAATGCTCCCATGCCTAGCCCAATACTTCCTGTATCAGGAAGCTGGGCAGCACTCTTAAATTTGACCATAAGATACAAAAAGTTCCGCATGGAATCCAGCTGTTCTGGAAGACTATAGGAAAGAGAGTTACCGGTAAGTCTAACTCTGAATTTTCTATGCACTGCCCATATAGTGATGTTACGTATAAATTGAATAAGCTGGTATATGATTGCTCTAAAGAATGCAGTATTTTGTAAAGCGCTGCGCAAAGTGTTGGCACTATATAAATCCTGTATAATAATATTTATAATCTGAAGAGGCTCTTCAGATTCAGGCTCTCTGTGTAACTGTTGTGTTTGTAGGTGTTGCTGATCTGTGTGAGATTGTACCGTGTTTGATCGAGAACAAGACGGCCAATTTGATGCATGCAGATTAGTACCAGGGTGTGTAAATTATCATAGGAAAGGACAAATCGCATTGTGTCTGGTATGTGTGTGACAGTGGCAAAGGTGACCGCTTAGGATTCTGGATCTCAGGATCGCTTGGGGAATCTCAAAGGCATGGGGAAATCACTTGGAATACAACACAACCATTTGATTGCACCAGATTATATGCAAGATTCGCTTCTACATGTGTGTCCAGTCAGCTTTGGGTAAGTCTCCCACCAGTGGTTATAACCTCATAATGTTGTCCAATTATAAATTATGCCTCAGAAAGTATAAGTATTGGTTCTAGCTGCTGTTCTGCTATATGTAGAATCCAAACTGCGACCAGTACCTACCAGTGGCTCCGTAAAAAGTTCAAAATATGAATAACTCCCCTATATACTTTTTTCCTGACTGGATTATTAAATGTTGAAAATTAAGCAAAAAACATGACTTCAACCTACTCCTTTTAACTGGATCATAAGAGTGAGCTTTACTTTAAATGAGGTCGTAACACATTACGGAAATATGAAGTTTTATAGCCTCCCAGGGACCCTTCATAAGGCTATTGAACAGATTCCTCCTCTCTATTTGTCCTGGACTGACAGTGAGACTAAATCCAAACTTTGAGTTGTCACAGGAAACTAAATGGAGAGGAAATCTTCCACTGTGAACCCTTGTTCCGGTAACAACAAAGAGAGAATTTCACTTCCTTTAAAGAGATCTTTTCTCGCATCCTCCTGGGTCTCAGAACTAGAAATGAAAGAAAATCTTGTCAATAGGACACAGACAGGAAAAAAGAATGTAAAACAACTGTCAACATTTCCCTACTCTGTGCAAAACCTAAAAAAAAAAGTTTAGGTTTTGTTTATATCCTTGGTTCTTAACTGGTGGGTCGCGACCCTGTGTTCAGTGGGTCTTAGCCTGCCTTCCACTTTTCGAGATGAGAGGCTTCCCAGCCATCCCCTAGCACAGCACTGTCAGTTTTCGCACCAAGCAGCCATTCATATGCTACTCGGCGCCGAGTGTCACCTTAAGATGGAGTAGGCTGGCGCTATGGCCGCGATGAAGCTCCATCCATAAATGGATTGCTTATAGCTCCCTTGTATGTCCTGTAGAGGTGCCTGGACCAGAGTGACGTCACATTCTGGCTCCCGACATCTCTACAGGGCGCGTAAGGGGGTTGTACAAGCAATGCAAACATGGATGTAGCTCCATCACAGCACAGCAGCCCACACTGGACCCTAGGCTGAGGGTCCACTCCAGTTCTCGTAAGATTAACACACTGTACCATGCAATCGCACATACTACGCACTCTGGTGTGGGAGGTGCGTTGGGTTGTCATTCATTCAATGACACCCCCAGACGCACCTACCGCCCACAGTTCAATCGCCCGCACCGGAATGCGCAGTACTGCAATGCCGTGCATTCCATTGCAGCGTGACTTGGGTTGCAACTTAATAACCAAGGACAAATGTGGGTCCTGAGGTTACACAGGTTGAGAACCACTGGTTTAGATACTCTTTTTAACCATTTCAGGCCATGCATATGCTGCCTACAGTAAAGGTGCCCATACACTGCTCGATTCTCGTACGAGACTCGCGGGAAATCCCGCAGTCGTACGAGAATCGAGCAGTGTGAACGAAGACGTGCGACCGTTTCTACTGTACAGTCGCACGTCTTTTGTCTAAGGAGCACGCTAGAAAACTAGCCGAAAATCGTACGATTTTCGGCTTGTTTAAATGGTGCTCGGGAGACAAATGCCGAACGGGCCGGTGTGCACACGCGCACACTGCCCTTCAGCATTGCGGTCATCGGAAGCCCGGCCCTCAGGGGGGCGGGCTTGCGATGATCGAGAGTACGATCTGCTTGTCCAAGATGGGCAGATCGTACGTTTTTTTAATTACTTTACAACCATCGCAAGACTAAGGTCTTGCGATGGTTGTAAAGTGTATGGCCACCTTAAGAGAAAACGACTGCATAGTTTTCATTTTTGTTGTTTTAGAAAGGCTCGCATACAATTTATTTTAAGCTAGTGCAAACCACAGACTGATGGTGACACGTCTGAATGTGTCTGTTTTGTTGAGTTGAACCCATGTCAGCACAACTAGAGTATGAAATGTCAGGCCACATAGGAAATGTGTTTGTGGGAGCAGGTTTGCTGACTTCTTAGCACATAATAATCACTTCTAGAAGCCAAGCATATTAAAGAACTAATTACAAGATCTGTAAAGCTGAAGAAAGTGGCATGGGCAAATGTTGGCAGCCAAAGACATATTCCTTAGCTTGCTTATTTCAAACACTTGCTGCCTATATGCTTGTAAAATTCAAAATGATTGGTGTTTCCATTCGCAGTAGTGTACCTCTAGATATAAGATGCTATAAATCAATTCAGCTAAACCCTCACACAAACAAATATATATTCTAAACTCGCAGGGATCGACAGATGCCAGATAACTAGTTTCTGGTTGCTTGAGAGTTAATGGTAACTCTCAAGCACCCCCCGCCCCATTCACATAAAGTTCTCTCTCAGGTCCGCTCCTGTATTCAGTGGGCAGGTGCAATAAATGTAGTTGCTAAAAAAATTTCAGTGTGCACATGTCTATCAAACATCCATAAAATAAAAAAAAAATCAAGGACATATGTCCTCGATTGTGTTTTATTTGTTGCTTCAAAGTGCCGGTTGCTTGAATGCCGGATAATGCTGAATCTACTGTATCTAATTTTGCTGACATCGAGCACATCAGATTCTGATCGCATGCAGCTATCCTTTAGCATTATGCACATTTAGGTTTGCCCTGGAGCAGAAACGTTTTGAAAAATCTGTCTTCAACTTTATTACAGACTTAAAGCAGGTGTTCTGTCGGAGCCTTTGAAAATGGAACGTCCAATTGAAGCATTATTTTTTATTACCTTAAATGCAGTCTGGCTGTCTAAAGAGCAATAAATGTAGCCCTCTGTTATTTTTTTTTTTTCTGTATGACTGTGCTACAGCAAGGGTTAACATGGCCTGTACTAGCAGCATACTGGCAATCTACACTGTTGCTCAACACAAGGTGCAGTGGTCCAGGTCTCCAACACACTGACATGACCTGGACCTGTGCACAGTGCCCCAGTCCACAGTGCTGCTTAGGTGAGTGATGAGGAGCACAGGAAGGTCTCATTTAGATGTCGGCTTGTGGTGAACAAGTCACAGTTTGATATTCTTGTCTGTAAAATTTGCTTTTTGGGTCTTCTCCAAAGAATCCTAGTTGAGATATCGTCTGCCAAACTGTGCTCGCTCGTGTGGTGAGGAGGAGGCAGGTTCCACCACTTGTTTGATCTGAAGATGATCGCATGAAATGCACAAGCAGACTTGAGCTGGAGGGATGAGCTAATGGGAATACATATTAACAATAGCAAGGTTTATTTGAAATCTGTAAGAAAAATGTTAAATATTGCAACAAAGGAAAGTTTCCTTAATAAGAAAATGTATAATTTTCTTTCATGTGGCTTCAGTTGTCAATTCAGCCATCTGCAAGTCATGAAAGTAGAACATGTGTAGAGCCCATTGAAGTTGCGCTATCTATTTATTTATCTCTAGGTATTCTGCGGGATCTGATATGTCACTCAGTTTCCGCACAGATTGCTTCATTTGGAATAGAATAAAAGCAAGCATTAGCAAGCCAAAAATAAATTCTTTGCTGTAATTTCTGATCACTTGTTCCAGTCCTTGCAGAGCCAGAAGAGGAACAAGACTATGTGGCGGCATGCAGTTTTATAATTTTATAGTTAGTGGAATATCACCAATTTCACTCTGGCGCTCTTATTTTAAGGTGTTTGTGTGTATAAAGAAGTCTATAATGCCCGTTAGAGACAAGAGGCTTTTTTTTATATTTATGACTGTCTCCTCAGTTTTTAAAGGTGAAAGGTTGTGCTGGTGATAAAAAGCC
>NW_017307067.1:350528-361617 GCF_000935625.1 Nanorana parkeri | reverse complement strand
TGGTGGAGGGCCAGAGCCAGGTCCCAGCTGCAACCTCTGCAACCCTGGTAGTGCTCATGAAAATGCCAAGTATCTGCACTGGTACTCGAAAAGTATCTGTGCATCCCTAATATTATATATATTATCTATATATAGATACATCTATATATAGATACACACACACCACACTCCACACTCCATACACACACGCCACACACCACACACAGTAATAATGTTGCTGAGGCAGGTGAAAATCAAAAACTGTGTCAATCTTGAGCTACCCATGCTCTTCAGGTGCACTTCAAATGGTTAAGTCTACATGCACTATGGTGGGGCTGCCAGATCATAAACCTGTTGAGCAGCACCATTGCAGAATGATTGGCCTTCTCATAAAGAGGAGGAACCAAACTTTTGCAGACACAGTGCAGGTGACCAGGATGAAGAAGCAATGGTTGCTGTGAAAAATACATTAACAAAATGCATTTACTTGTTTTTACATGTTGCAGCATCTTTATCTTCAGTTTTATGTTTGCCTCTAGACACATTACCTTTTTAAAATACTAGGGTCACTGTAAATGGGGAATAGATCTTCTCTTTGGAGGTGTTTTTGGGATAGATATAAAGCTTAAAGACCCTCCTCTTGCTAGTTTTCTTTCTACACTACCTTGATGTATTTAAGCTGCACACAGGGAGATAATGAAGCTTAGAGAACAGTCAAATATGAGTGGTTGAGCCATGCAACTGGATTTCGGTGCAAGAAGAGGTATGAAAGTCCATCAGTGGTCAATTAAAATCAAAAGATAAGGGTTTGAGAAACTCGGGTGCAGAAGAGTAACGCGCAGGAAGACCTGTCTAACTATGAAGAAATAAAAAAATACGTTAATCCTTACTCCATCCCCATTGCACTCTACAGGTAGTATTGGCAGAGAGAGGGAGGTTGCACAATATGACTGGCAGCAGCCCAGTTCTGTCCAGAGGCATTCTGATAGCCTGGCTAGATCTGGATGTAGGGCATTATGGGAGATTATGGAAATAGCATACATTTTGCCACTATATAAATGCCTGAAATATAAAAATGCCGGAAATAAATACATTTAGCCGTATTTAGCATATTTGTGACGTTGCCGTAGCATTAGCCTTGGGTAGCATTAGCAGTTCACTGTGTACTTGTTACCTGGAGTTGCACTTTATTGTCTCTGAACTCAACAAACCCCTTAAATCTGAAGTGTATCTAGTGAATGGGAAAGCTGCAAATGCAGGATTTACAGAAAGCCTTGTAGAGCCAGATGCAAAAAATTACATGATATGCCTGCTGGGGAAAAGAGTACAAAGAGCATGTTTTCACTTATGCAAAACAAAAAGTTCCCATATGTTCGCAGAAGAAAGAGGTTTTGGCCAGTTCTGTAGTATACATTGTAATTATTTTTCTGACAAAGAGATGTAAGGTTATCCTGTGTAACATGTGCCTCACTTGTCCCCTGGCAGGTGGATCTACCATTTGCTGGGAAGTCTCTCTGGGTTTCTCTTGTGTCATTGGTAAATATAATATGTAGCTGCCATCCCCTTCAACCTCCAGTGGACAGATGTCTTGGTATAAAAAAAACTAACTACACAAATCTACATTACTTACCATGTACTATAACAAAAACATATAAAAATAGTAGATCACATAATAACATGTAAGAAAAAAAATTGTGTAGATCAAATAAAACATGGAAGCAGACGTTAGTATGTCTGTGCAGTGTAAAATAATTATTAAATCCACCTATGTGTGTCACTAACTACTAAAGGTGCAACTCCACCAGCTCTTGGACTGGAAGTCATGGTATCCACCACCTGTTTAAAGGTAAGTCAAAAAGCACTTCATAATCTCCTCCCCATGGAATCAAACATACTTCCCTCTATGGTCTAGATCAGGGGTGACCACAGTTTTTTGTCTGGAGATCTACTTTTCAAATGATGAGCTCAATGAGATCTACGAGCGAAAAAACACCTTCATTAGAAAACAAGTACATTAAAATAATTACGGGGACTACTGTTTCTCTCCCTCTCCTCCCTCTTCCTCTCCTCCTCCCTCTCTCTGGGCCGGTTCACACCACAAAGTCTGCGTTCCAGAGTTTTCGGGCCCTGGAACGGAAGCCGGCTGGCTCCCTGCGTTCGGGGGGGGGTGGCGGTGCATTGAAGTCAATGGCACCGCTGCCACGCCCCCTCAGTGCAGTCGCCCCCACACCCGGAACGCAGGCACACTAGTGCCTGCGTTCCAGTCCAGTGCAATCTGCACTAATGCTGCAAGCACTATTCTTACTCGGTATCGGGCTTGTACCATGTATCCAAGCCTAAGCTGAAGCCTTTTGTCTCCTGGACTTCATCAGGGGCCTCTTACCAGGTATCAAGAAAAGATTTACAATGCAGATTTTCAAATATTGAAAATTACTTTTATAGAACATTAACATATATATGACACTTTAATGACTGTGTATACAGTACATATACTTTAAAACCAGTCAACAAGTATAATATCTTCCTAAGTCAATTCAATGTAAAAATATTTGTTTAACCTAATTGTACTTTTAAATTTGAAGCGTGACCAATGGAGCAGAGTTCTGCTTTATGAGTGAGATACTGGAGAACTTCCAAGCAGGCATCCCCTTTAGGCTGGGATCACACCTAGGCGTACGCAATATGCGCGTTTGCCGCAAGTTTTGTGCCGCACATTTTTACCGCGATTTCTGGTAAAAGAAATGCGTGACAAATGCACGTTTCCGAGGGCTATCCGGCTGTATCCTAATGGATACGCCCCAAAGAAACTCCTGTACTTCTTTGGGCGTAGGGTGTTTTTGCAGCGTGTTCCTATGCGCTGTAAAACGCCCAGGTGGGAACCATGCCCATAGGCAATAATTGGTTTTCACATGTTGAGCGTTTTAAATCGCGTAGGAACGCGCTGTAAAACGCCCAGGTGTGAACCAGGCCTTAGGTTTATATAAAATGAAGTCTGCTGTAAACAATCACAGCGACTTTCTAATGTCATTGTGTTCTTCATTTAACAATAGTTAGTGTATGGTAGTATTGGCCTATGACAGCATTCTTTAGACACTAGACGATTGAGGCTTGGATTCCCGTGGTCTAAAAGTAACACCATTTGGAAGCGTGTCTGGCAAAAGTCGCTTTGGAGTTTAATGAATCAAACTGTTATCTCTATTTTGTGATCAAGCTCAGAACCAGTCCCATATGAAAGCTAAAGATAGGCACATTTCTTAATGCACAGAATTGGCTTTGGGGGAAAAACGATAGTTTACCTGATGTTCTCCTTTTGTTCCATTTTGTTTTGACTTGGAGACTAAATTCCTGACCTGGTACGACATACTTGTCATGCACACACATAGCACACCACGCTAATAACACAAATTAAGTGTTGCCAATCTTTTGTTCAGCTCTAATGGCACAAATTACACTGCTGCCAGTTGTTAATTGGTGGTCTGTTGCTTTAGGTGAAGACATGATTTTCATTAGTTCCCCAGCTGTAGATTGTATGTCAGTATTCAGTGGGTTCATGTCATGGTGTGAGATTGTGTAGGAGCACAGCTCGGTTTTCGCCATGTGTCTTTAGCACACCCGAGAAAATAAGGCAGACTCTACTAAACCAGCAAACCTACGAAATATCAAGTTGTGTGCACAAATTTTTTTTTTTTTAAATCTTTCTGATAATAAGCTTAGTACCTCCACTGAAGGTTACAAATCAGTTGTGCTGCAAGCAACTGATCACATCACTGTGCAGTTGGAGGGGATGAGTTACAAATCAGTGCTCACCTTAAATATGAAGAGTGTGACTGGAAGCCTACCTTTTGACTAGGCACTGTTAGCCCACTGTATGGGGAAATAACTCAAGTGTTTCATTTTAGCCTCCTTGCTTTCTGTAAACCCAGACAATGTAAAATAAAGTCACCCAGTGATAGGCTTCAATGATTAAATCTCCTCTCTGCAGTCATCACATCTGGCATAGCATCTCACCTTTCTTCTGCATATGGTAAGTCTCCTTTGCAATATTTGCTTCAGATGGACAAAGTGGGAAATATCAGTTTTTGGTGGAAACTGATTTTTTTTTTTCCCCCTCAAGTTTGAGGGCCAATGCAAACCTAGGCGTCACCCCACCACGCGGCGATCGTGCACGATCAGGAGTCGTATAGGTGTGCGCTGTGGGTGCCATTATTTTCCAATGGCACCCCAGTCGCGCCGGGTGGATCGTGCTGTTTCCTGCCGCGATTCCGCCCGTGCTTCTGAACTCAGCAGCGCGTTGTGTATTGCAGAAAAAAGTACTTGTACATGTTCAGAGGCACGGGCAGAATCGTGGCGGGATCCGCCCGGTGCGACTGGGGTTCCTTTAGAAAATAATGGCACCCAAAGCGTGATCGGTGCACGACTATACGACTCCTGAGCGCGCGGCAATGTCGCATAGGTGTGCACCAGCCCTTAAAATAGATGTAAACCCAAACTAAGTAACATTTGGTTAGCTAGGGGACTATGTATCGTCAACAATTTTTTGTTTTCCTTTTTTTCCTTTTACATTTGTTTCTCCCTATTTTTATCCTATGTTGCCTTCGGCCTATTTGCAGCTACTTCCTGTCTACATGCACTCAAACAATAGCTGCTTGCCACTTCTTAGGGCACAGTCCTGATTGTGACAACACGACTCTCAAAGTAGTGAAGTTGGGGTGCTGACAGAACTGTGAGATTGAGGTGGGGGGGGGCCTTGTCTACCAAACTTGTGCCAGCACTTATTACTAAGTTTGTGAGGAGACAGCCCAATGTTCAGAAACTCGCCCTTCCCCGCCATCACCACCCTTTACCGTTTGGCAGGCACAAACCCTCTTTAACTTCCCCCAACCCCCTACTGTGCATGCACTGAATCTCGTCACTTCTGAAATTTTATAATATGATTGTGAGATCCTGCACATATGCGGTAGTGCCTGTGGTGTACTGCTACTACCTGGCATGCACGGGAGCTTTCTGGCATGTTTCTGATATCACAAAATGTGGATGAGGCATGCATGTTAACAGCAGTACAGAATGGCCACTAGCACACATGCTCTGGATTTTGCCGCTATATTGATGGCAGCCTTTCGGGAGTGAAACTAACACTCACGTTCTCGATGCTGAGAGTGCACATGGCTAGGAAAATATACATTTTTACTGCGCATTTATGGGGTTTGCTTGCATCACATGGTTGCAAGGGCGCACTTGCTGCCAGATTAAATTTCGCAGGGCACAGTCTGCAAGGAATACCAGCTTCATTATGTGCATCAAAGCACATATTAATGATGCATGTCCACCCATCATATTAATAGATGGAACTCTGATGCCATTTTGAGTAAGAAGGGGGGGTCTTAAAATTACTATATTTAGGATACGTAAGTCATACATAATTCAGAATTCCTTTCAATTACCAAACTAATTACCACGCTTTACCTCCCACTGTTTTTGTGCATCATCCAGTGATTTGAGGGTTACGTGAAAAATACAGTTCCCTATTTGTGTCACTTTTTTTTTTAAATACCATCTTGTATATCCAGTGTGATTTAATGTCTCCCAAATGCAGCTTGGATACCCTTGCTAGGGATTGTCACATGGAATACATTACTTGTGCTGTGCCGTTCCTTATATTGTTTGACCATTTGGAACACTGAAGTATAAAAACCTATAAACAGATTAAATGAAGGCTCAGTCTTTTTCCTTATAGAGACGTTATGGCCACATGAAACCTTGGTTTGGCTGTAACTTAGTCTACATTCACTGCTAAGTGATTGTTACACGCCAAACCAGAACATTAATTCTGCTCTATTAGCTCTACAAAAAGATAACTTCACAGTTCTCGGAATTTCAACTCTCCGGCAAGGAACACGATGGCTCTGTCATTAATGAGCACAGTGACTGTGCCATATCGGGTTGTGGCTTCTTGTGAGGAGTCAATAGTAAGTAGTTGTTTTTATTGCATTCCTTGCAATTCAGTTGTTCTTCACTCAGGCAGTTCGTAGACTACAGGCATCTTGCAAGAGACCTTGGAGGGCTGTTTATAGTTCATGTGAACAAAACTACATCACTGTTAACTGTTGCCTTTAATCCCAGGTCAATGTAATAATCAATATGATGCCAGGATTCTTAGATTTCAGTCTAAGCATGTTTTGAATGTCTTTTACAGTGTTTGCTGTGAACTATTGCTTTTTTTTCCTCCATCTTTAAATTGTGAGACTGTGCTGAAGATTTTTTTTCTCTTCTTTTTTTTTTTTGTCCCTAAAGCAACCTGTAATGAGCAAAATATGAATGCTGCTGTTGCTGGCTTCTTCTAGAAAATGCTAGTTTCCTGACTGCCAAGCTTAGTCTGAGCCGGTCCCGGGATTCAAGATGGGGCAGCGGATCCCGGGATTCAAGGAGAGGGGTCAGGGTGGGAGAAAAAAAAACCGCCAGCCGCCGACCGCGCTTGGGGTGGGGGGTTGGGTGGACCCGCTGATCGCCTATATGTCAAACACCCGGTAACGGGTGTGTTTAATGGTCGGGTCCTTTCTGCCCGTGCGTGCCCGCGCGAGCAGAAAATAATTGCCGTCTGGAGACGGCAACCCGCAAATGCAGCAGTGCCGTCCGTCCGTTTTTTTACTACCGTCGGACAGCAAGAGGTTAAAGCCCAACTCAAGGATCACTGCAAGTTCACAAGTGCATTTTACGCCCCTTTCCTGTCCACCTCTCTGCATAAAATTGTGTGGTGACATGGTCTCTTTAAATGAAGAAGCCCTCCTTATTGTGTATGCATAGCCACATGTTTTTAATTTTACAAATGGTAAGGTTTTTATTGGCCATTTTCACTAAGACAGAATGTTATGAAAAGTCCAAAATGTTGCTCTCCACTTTCTGTTGCATCTCCAGGACGGGGTAAAGGTATTTCCTACACTATCCAAGACAAAAAATCAAACTTTTGGCAATACTTATACTTTAAAGAAGAACTCTGGGCATATTAACCCTTTCGCTGCCAAGGACGTACGGCATACGGACCTACAAAAGTGCTTCCAGCTGGCCAGCTCAGTATGCCGTACGGACCTGGCATTTACAGTTCTACTATAAGCTGATGGTCGCTTTAGCGACCATCAGCTTATAGTAGAACTGTTCAGCAGACTGTCCCCTTTAAATTATTATTAATTTGAGAAACATTTGCGCAATTATCGCAGGGCCTACAAATTTAGTATCACCATCTTTTTATTCTACCGGGCCTGCGCTTTCAGAAAATATATGGTTTGGGGGGTCTTTTACAAACGCTAGCAACGCAGCAGTTGAAAATCAAATCAATAGGAAAAAATTGCAGAAAATTCAAAAATGGCTTGGCCAGCTGATTTAAAAAATGTTCCGGAGGGCTTGGCAGCGAAAGGGTTAAACATTAACCCTTGCAGTTGGAGTTACCCTTGCACTTCAAGGGTTGAGTGCTTGTTTTGGTTTAGAGTCTAAAATAAAAAAAAACATATACTCCCCTGATCCTCAGCCTGCAGCGGTGACCGCTCGCCCCTCTTACCCTCTGCTCTGGCTGTGGAATGTCTGTCGGCTTCCTCTCATCCAATAAAAGTGAGTAGGCCAGAGCCCAAGGTAGAAAACACTTTGGTGTCCGAGGCTCATGTGCGTATATCTTTTTATTTTAGACCTTAGACTAAAATGAGACGATAACCCTTGCAGTGCATGGGGTAACCCCACTGCAAGGGTTAATGGTTAAAATGCCCAAAGTTCTTCTTTAAAGTTGCTGCCCCGTAACTACCATTTGTCTCTTTTCTTTTTCCATCCAGCACTGAGACGTAGGCAGGTTTCAAAGTTGCACACATCATTAACGTGAGTTTCTTAGAGTTTCTTTTTAAAAAGGAGATTTGAGTGGTCATTACCGGGCAAGTTATATTGAACTGCTTACCACTACCATGGCCCCCCACACAGCTCTCACTGGTTCCTTATGCTGACCTCCACATTGTTGATTTCTCTTATAGTGACATGAGTCAGCAGGAGGAACCACTGAGGGCTGCAGGGGACCATGGAGAGCAACACTCCTATATCGATACTTCTAAGAGTGTCCAAGTTGACTTTGGGATTCCGTTCCTTGAGATCAGGCTCCCATTCAGCACTGGGTGTAAGGAGGGAGACGAGAGGTAGATATTCAGTCTCTTCTTTTACAGTTAATTACTTGTTTAAGAGTAATTGATTGCTATAAAACCATAAGATGAGTCTTGAACTCTTTGCATTAAAGGGTTGGATGACTCTCGGTATCGTTCCAACAAATCTAAAACAAAAATGGAATATATCGCAGTTTACCTTAGATGTAGTGGCTACATTAGTTTTCTCCAGGCTAAGACAATTTCCAGTAACTACAGAAAATACCTGTTGATTTTGCTGTGTCCTTGTCACCTCCAGTGAGCTGAAAAGAATTTCTGCAAATCCTTATGTTGCTTGTATAAATGACTAGTCCCATCAATCCACCATGTAATGGAGGTGAACAAAGACCGACATAATTGAAGTCCAGCTTTTGTGACAACCATGGCTCTTTTCCTCGAGTGGAAAAATATGTCTAGCCACAAAGAGACAGGAATTGTTATTCGCAGGATTAGCAGGTATAAATAAAGTGCACAAAAAGAAAACCAATGCAGCCACTACATAGTAGTATAGTTACAATTTACAATATTCCGTTTTTGGGTTGGTTAGTGAGCGGTGACTGATGAAGAACCACAATGCTCAGAGCAACACCATTGTGTAGAGAGGGTAAGTGCTGAATTGAATGGTTTTACAGCAGAACAACATGTTTTTGAGCACTTCAATATGGCTAAAGCTTAGTCTAGACTTTTGGATTGGAAGTCTGACTTCAAGCTGACTTCATGTCCTTCACACAGCCAGGTAACTAGCAATTTCCATTAAAGGAGAACTATGAGGTAAGTGCATTTCACTCGGCTCATAGTTCTAGCCGACCTGTGACAATGAGACTGTCACAGGTCGGCTCAGTAGATTCGGGAAGGGAGCGATCACATAGCAGCGTTCCATCACCTCTTGATCCTGTCACAGCTCTCTGCCGTGACAGGGGAGGGGCTGGATTCCCCTCTCCGATCCGCCAGCGCTGACTGGCGGAACGGACGGGGGAGGGGCGGGTACAGCTGGCTCTGCCTCTAGATAGGCAGAGCCAGCAGTCACTGACACAGCTGGGCGGATATAGACATAATTGTCGGGATCCGCTTCAGCTGCGGCGTCTCAGTATACCGCGAGCAGCAGCTAGCGGTATACTGCGGCGTCTCAGTATACCGCGAGCTGTAGCTCGTGGTATACTGAGCTTAGGGTGACGGGAGGATGCTAGTTTGTGTCCTCCCGTTACCCTGAGGAGAACTATGGGGAAAAGCCTTAACCCCATAGTTCTCTTTTAATAATGACATTTCATTTTTAAAAAAATTATCTTTTTTTAATCAAAATTGACTGGCATGTTCCTTTTGTTATCTGGTTGATGCAATTCTCAGCAGCCTGCTGTCTATAGCTTTGAAAAGTAGTAGCTGGTAGTTGCACTGCTCTGAACAGAATGAAACCCTGAAGGAGATAGTGTGCAGTTCTGTTATTGTGGGTAAGGTCACCTCTCCGCTTTTTCCTCCTAGTTTCTTACTTACCGCTCAACAATGGAGGAGATTGTAGACTGTAATCCACACATACAGGAGGCAAGTGCTGCTTTCTTCAGTGCTTTGCCTTCTGTTTTTAAAGACATTTGCAGACTGTTTTCACGGGCATCAGCCAGGAAAATCTAACTGGCAGAATGTGAGTACAATTCTTAGGGGAAGGTAGGACAAAGGTGAAACATTACATTTTCCAACTTGCATGATTTATTTGAAAAACAAGTGCAATATTAACCACCCCTTCTCCTTGCAAAGAGAATCTGTCTTGGAAAACCCAGTAGAACACTCCATTTATATAATTGTGTCACCCGCTGTACTCAAATATGATTACCCCCTCCCCAACATCCCAATGTTTGTAGAACAGCCAGCATTGTTACAGCTTTTATACAGGCTGTATTTTGGTACTTGTATACTATTGTCATATCTTAGTGCCTTTTTAAAAGGATCAAATATAGCTAATTACCTTATCAATCATCAGCGATCCAAGCATACGTTTCTGTACCATTATTCTTCTACATGTTATCTATTTTGTGCTTGCACTTTGAGTTTAATGTCACCGTCAACTTGCTCAATGACTGACCTTATCAGAAGACCTGATTCCTAGCAAATTCAATATCAAGGTGGTGCTATATAAGCCATGATAGTTTATTGGATCCTTTGTCCTTCAATGGACTACAAAAGAGGAATTCAAAAATCTCTTTTTTTCTGTTAAGGCACTCTTAATTACAGTAGTTCATAAAATGTTTATTGACATTCATTAATTATCCCATTTTAGGATTAATTAGATCTCTAGGAGCAGAGTATTCAAACTATGTAAACAAGATGTTTGTTTTATCCACTTTTTTCACAATTCCTCTCCAATATGTTCCAAAATCTGTTCATTATAAGGTTCTGTTTGTTTTACCTCATATAGTGTGCCACAAGCTATGTTGCCCTTGCTTGCCTCACAGTTCATTTCTTTTAGAACATTCAAATGTTTGCATGTTGGGGTGTCATGCTTAAAAATAGGTTCCCAAAAAAGGCTGAAATTGAAGAGGTTGGCAAGCTATTTAGAGGTTTAGAGGTAACTATTTTCAGGACAATAATAAACAAAAGTGTTGTCAAGTTAACTGCATTAGCCTCATGGATACTTAGTTTTCTGTTTTTTTTTTTTTGAGAGCCAGGAAGGGAAAAAAATATTTTTTTGCATACCCTGTCCAGGAGACGCATTAGGACGTAAGAGGAAATCTCCCTAAAACGCACCACAAACCTTAAAACTTGATTTTACAATCTCCTTTAGCTCTACCAACAACTATGTAGTACAAGTGCCTACTCGACTGGATACAAAATGATTGGATAGATCAGGTAGTTCCTCATATTACATAGTATTGGTAAATCTAAAGTTGATTGTACAAGGATTGTATGGTCAGATTCTAAGGTAGGGTGACCCTAAAGTAAGAGTCATCACACCC
>NW_017307067.1:314660-350378 GCF_000935625.1 Nanorana parkeri | reverse complement strand
CTATAGTTGTCACCAAGACAGGTGTTCCTATTGAAAGATTTACCCTCACTTCTTGTTCTGGTGACAACTCTAAAATGTTACATTTCCTCTTTTTCCCAGTTTTCCTGCTGCAAGGTGAAGCCAGGATCAGGTCTCTCGGTGCCCAAAATAGGTTTTGCTCTAGAGTTGCCTAACGTAGCGCTCTAACCATCTTGCTTTCAGTCTTGACCAGTTTTCGAGTGACTGTAGATCAAAAGCTTCTTCACTGTACTATGCTATCGCCACTATGCTTTATTGTGCTAATCTTTTTATCAGGTTGATGAGCAGTGTTGGCTGCACTGCACAAAGGCTATAGAGTTACATTTTGAACTCGCCAGATTAGAGAACCATTTTACATGGGTTTTTCTTTTTCTACAGTGGCTTTCTTAACACTTTTTTTTTAATTGAGTCAAGTTTTGTGGAACAGTGGGTTATAGCTGTCCTATTGACAATTTACTCTAAGCTGTGGAATTGTGCAACTCCCTCATAGCAGAGTAGCTTTTGGCCTGTTGGCTGTTTTCTAACTTAGAGGTCCCGTCAACAAAATGAAAAAACTTTTTTGTATTGGTTTAAAAGTGCTTCTCTGTTACATAGTGCACCATGACAAATGTTTGGTGTAGTTTCAAAGCGCTGTGGGAGCTGCTTAAAGGGGCATTATTAAACGGAACCTGAGCCTACTTGCCGTATGCACAGCATACATATGCCAGAGTCCTTATACAGTACCTAGGAAATATGATTTGATTACTATGCCACAAGCAAGGGTCTCAGACATGCATAAAAACCTCAGCACAATCATTTAAAAAAAACTAAAACTCTTCCATTACATATGCTTTTCTGTACAAAAAATATAGACTTAGAACTAACACCTTGCCTGGGACTACTTGGCAACCAGCAGCTGTTGAGAAAAAGAACATTTTGGTCAACATTATGTAATTGCAACATAGCATACAGGATGCAGGGGTCATGCGTTTTAAAATGCACAGTGCAGTGGTCAGAAATATGTCATGTATAGTCCAGCTTACAGAGTGCTGTGATTAGGGAAATATTCAGTCCTGAGTGCATCAGCATTTAAGTATGTAAGATACAAGAGTAAAAGTTATGTACCACATAGCACAGCATACAGAGTATGGGCAGGAGTATGAAATGTACAATGTACATTATAAAAACCTGACTGCTGCAATCTGTATACTGTGTTATACTTTGCATATGCCTTACCACTACCCCTGTATATTTCACTCTATATGATATAAACCTAACCCCTTCTCTCCTTACACTAGGCTGAACGTTACATACTCCTGACTGCTGAACTCTGTATGTTGTAGTGTACTTTGCACCTACCTGACTTGCACTTCTGGCATACATAGTGGTGAGAATTCTTTAGCCCCATGTAAAGAGTAAAGTGTTGTGGAGTATGTAACATACAGCCCTGTCCACAGAGTGCATTGGCCAGAATTATGTAACATAGAGTTCAGTGTACAGACTTAAGTGGTCAAGAGTATGTAATGTTCAGAACAGCATACAATGTTTAGGGCTCAGGAATATGTAACCTACACCACATTGTATGATTCAGTAGTACAGACCAGCACCCACTAATATGTAACATATGACCGTAAGAAGTATGTTACATATAACATCATACAGAGTATGGTGGTCAGGAATGTAATGTACAAAAAAGGTTATAAAATCCTGACCACTTCACCCGGTATGCTGCGCCATACATTACGTACCCTTGCACCCTGAACTCTGTATGCTGTGCTGTCCCTCAGGAAACCTCCCTCCTTCAGGCAACACCCCCAAAAGTAACGATCCATTGTTCACCTTTTACCCCTCTTCCAATGCTTACCTCTGTGCACCTTATTCACAACTCACCGCTGTGCCCTCCGTCTACAGCTCACCTCTCCCTCTCTTAATCCGATCTTCTTTCCCCATGTTTTCATCTGTCACTCCAGCGGTGCGGCGGTTCTCCGCTCCAGCGCTGACTCCTCTCTGCTTGCAGGCACTTATGATCCAACGGTGTCTGCATGCGGGTGCACGTGTCCATAGACTTACCTTGCGTCTCTGCTCGTCTCCCGGCCGAGAATCCGAACTGCGCATGCGCCCGCCCCAAGAAGCTATGCGGCCGCCGGAGCAGTTTCGTTTTCCCGCACGGGAGCGCCCAGTCGAAACAAGGTAAGTGTAAAGTGCTGTTACGGCGTTTTTTTTTTGTTTTTTTTAAATCTTTCTGCATATAACAAAAACACAGAGACTTTAGAACCACTTTAATATTGACAAGACTTTTCACTTTTTAACTGTAAATAGTATGGAAACTTGTGTATTTCACAACTCTCTACATTTTGAGTTATTTTTGTGTGGATTTGTGAAGTAATATCTCAGTTAAACCCCACTGTATTATCAGGTTGCCACACTACAAATGACAAAAGTGGAAAGGGGGGTGGGGGGTCTGAGTACTTATGCAGAGCACTGTATAATGTTGGAGATAATTATCAAGGAAAGCTTTTTTTCATATTTCATGATTATTGTAAATGCAAGAACACTAGATTTTATCCATTTACACCAGTTTATCATGGGCCATAAAGATTTACAGCAGCTTAGAAAAGCTTATTAAGCATGTAATGTCAGAGGGAAAATACAAACCATGTCACTGTGCATCAGAACAGAAGGAATGTGGAAAAGCTTTAATTTATTGCCTTGGGTTTAAAAAAGAAAAAAAAAAAAAGAAAAACGGCTGAAACATAAGTGATAACAAAAGCTTTGATGTTAATAAAGCTAAATGGAAGCAAAAAAATTAAAAAAATCAAAGTGTGTAAATGGTGAGGTTATAAAAGGGAAGATGACAGAGGCATACCCTGTAATTAGGAGTAATTTGTGCTTTTGGGGTAGCTATTTGTTCTCTGTGTAATAGAGAGATCTGAAAGAAGAACTTCACTAACTAATATTTGTATTTAAAACATAACATAACCAGATTATCACATTAGAAGGAAACTGAGGTGTGTATGCAACTGCCCTCCACACATTCAGGGGGAGGTGAGTTCTTTTACATGGCCACTCCCCCTCAATAGACCATAGATCTGAACAAGGAAAAAAGGCATATTTGGCGGTTTAAAATTATCTTCTCCATCAGCTGTCTTACACGCACTTCTTTCTCCAAAACAAGAAGGAATTGTCATATTCTTGTAAAAAGTGAACTATTAAGACTTCCCCCCCCCCTGGTGGCTGAACTAGTGAGCAGTGACGCATAACGGGCACAGGAATGGCAGAGGTTTCTTTGATGCGCAAGCTTGATTGACAACCTGATTTGACCGTATCTGTGCTGTGCCAAAGGCAAGATGGAAATAAATGGGTCTCGGGTGATAGACTGGAGCAGAGTTTTTGTCCGCTGTTTATGTACCAGTGTATCAATATAAGATAATTGGTTTTCTATATGGTGGCAGTTTTGTAAACATTGACAAAGGAAAGGGTTGCTTTAATCCATTGACCACAGTTTATATACAGTAAACTCTCTGGCCATACACCTTACAACCATCGCACGACTTTCATTGTGCGATGGTTGTAAGGTCATTAAAATTTCGTACAACCGGGCCATCTTGGACAGGCAGATCGTACTAGCGATCATTGCAAGCCTTCCCTGCTGAGGGGAGGGCTTGCTGATGATTGCAATGCTGAGCCAGCAGCGTTTGATTTTCGGCAGGTTTTCCAGTGTGCTAGGAAGACGAAAGTCGTGCGACCGTACAGTAGATGCGGTCGCACGCTGCCCATACACCTGCCGATTATCGTACGATCGCGGATCGTCCGATAATCGGCAGGTTGTATGGTCACCTTTATCCGGTATTCAACTAATCGGAACTCCTCATGTAACCAGATCCCCCGTGTACTCACTGTTCTACTGATCTACGGCATGTATTTTCCCGTAAACGATTGTGTGCCAATTTGTTTTAGATGTGTCTATTTGTCTTAATTTTCATGAAATTACTGCATTTCAATGCAAAATTTATGGTATAGTATCTCAAGCAACCAGAAACACTTATCCTGAACCTACCAATCCCTGTGGATGCCGGATAACGGGTAGTTTACTGTATTTATATCTAGATTGATGGGTCTTATTTATACAGGACCTAAAACTAGGGATACACCGAAATTTCGGTCGCCAAAACATATCGGCCGAAATAGCGGTGCATGTCTGGTTTCTCTCCTCCCCATTGGGCACTGCTCTGTGTCGCAGCGGGGAAGGAGAGAAACTGTCACAGGAGGCTGAGTGGTGTGGGGGAGGAGAGCGCTGTAAGCGACCTGGCGCCTCTCCTCCCACATCGCTCAGCCTCCTGTTACAGATTAGGAGAGCGGCAGTGTGGGGGCAGAGACGGCTGTCTGCTGTCACAGGAGGTCAGGCCAGCGATGCGCAGGAGAAGTCAGCTGTCAGAGGAGATAGAGCTTTCCTCCCCACACCACTCGCTCAGCCTCCTGTGACAGCGAGTCAGGATGGAGAGCGGTACAAACACGCAGTGATCGCTGAGTATTTGTAAATAATTGAGGACATAGTATGTTTCGGTGTCCCCAATTATGTATGAATGGTAAGTGATCTACATCACTTCCTGTTCATTCATGATTGTGGACATGGTAAACATATTATCTCCACAAGTTATGAATGAACAGGAACACACTCAGTATAGAGGCTTCCTGTTCATTTATAACAGGGGCTGCAGAAAAAGAGATTGAGGACTCTGTGTTCTCAATCTCTTTTTCTATTTCAAAAGGGAAATATCGGGGATCTGTTTAGACCCCTAATATTTCCCCAAAGCACCCAACAGTCAAGTAAAAAAAATAAAAAATATTGAATAAAAATAAAATATTTGTAAAAAATTGAAACGGTTAGAAAAAAAACATTTCGATTTCGGCCTGACATTTTTGTTCATTTTGGGTTTGTTTTGGTTATGATATTTTTATTTCGGTGCACCTCTGCTTAAAACTTAAACTCCTATGTTTAAAACGCAATTAAACTTTTAGTTTAAATAAGCTAAATATATTCCAGGTGCATCAAAATAAACAGTGGGCAAAGTCTTGCCGTTAATTTAGTCTGTCCCCAGTCAGCATACTGCATAGAAGGACCCTTGTGTTCTGTGTAGAACCGGTGGTCTATTTGCAGAGGTCTAACATGCCCCCTGCTTTGTCAGACCAGTTGTTTTGCTATCCGCATAGCTCAGGTTCCCTACTGATTGGAGAAATGCAGCTTTAGCTCATTATTATTATTATTATACAGGATTTATATTGCGCCTACAGTTTGCGCAGCACTTTACAATATAAGGAAGACATTACAATCACAATTCAAGACAAGATGGTAAGGAGGGCCCTGCCCGTGAGGGCTTACAATCTAAAAGGGAGAGGCAAGTGATACATGAGGAGGTAACTGTGTGGGAATGAATTGTTTGAGAAAGTGATAGTTCAGTGGTTAGGTTGAGGTGGGATCGAGGCCTGATAGCTCATCAGGGAGCGTGTCTGATCTCTGCAGAGAGACTCTACTACATGCTGGCAGGGCACAGGCTTGTCTACTCAGGATGTGGCTGCTCTAAAGTAAATGAACTGCAAGACTTTGCACACATTTTATTTTGATACACCTGGAATGTATTAGTTGATTTAACCATTTTTGCTGTTGGACCAAATTTGTTTTTTTTAACATATATTTTAAAATACACATTTTTGGCCTGTAGATTACTTACAACCCCCAAATGTTGTATGTTTTCCGAAATCAAAGAACCCGTAGAATAAAAAGATGGTTGTTGCAATTTCTTTTTTTTGTTAAAAATCACTGTAAATGTGTACAACTGTTTATCAAACTTATATTTTCTGTAAACAAATATTTAAAATTAATTTATGTACATGCAAACAAAGTATAATCCCAATGTTTTTGTAATATATATTTATAACCACCCTGCTTACTTCTACATTGTAGACAGGAGGCGACTGATGAGATTTAAAACAAGCTTGTTTTAATAAGCTTGTTTCAACCCTTTCAACACCACAATGTGGGGCACACGTCATTGGTTGTGAAAGGGTTAAAATGGAAGACCTGTGAATGCCGCCCAAACCCCCCCACTCCCCCCTCGACCCGAAAAAAACAATAAAAAAAAAAAAGGCATTCCTGGAGCTATACGTTAAACGTCCATTCCTATCCACTGAGGATGGTGCCTCTCTTTATTTCTACAGTTGCCATGGTGCTGCATTCATGGCAATAGCTTTTGAAGGCTTAAAAGTTTGGTTGAGGGCAGACATAAGCACACTGGCAACTGTGACATTTAGAACCAGAGACAAGCCTCAAATACACTACACATGTGCGAGTAGGCAGAATCTAAATTTAAAGCACTGCAAAAAACATTGGTATATTTGATAAAAAATGTAATTACATTACACGAGGAAACGATCATTAGGTGGAACAAATAACACCAAGCTCAACATATTAGCCTTCACTGATCACTATTTATACACATTGTTGCAGCTGGTGACTAGGTATATTTCATCCTAGCACAACTAAATTGGTTTGATTTGTAAGTCGAGCTTTCTTTTACAGAGCAGTGGGTTTAGTTCTGCTTTAACCTCCTGCCATCTGCCCGTTAAGAAAAAAAGGACAGACGGCGGACTCGCATCTGCGGGTTGCCGTCTCCAGACGGCATTTTTTTCCTGCTCGCGCGCGCCCCGTGCAGGAAAGACCCGCTCGTTCTTACAGCCGTTAACGGCTGTTTCACATACAACCAATCAGCGGCTCTATAGCCGCCGATCGGTTGTATGGTGCAATTTTGTTTCCTGCCCCCCCCCCCCCGCCCCCCCTTCTGACCCCTCACCTTCAATCCTGGGATCCGCTACCCCATCTGCGGCTCGGGAGGGTGTCAGGAAGAAGAGGGGGGGAGATCAGCTCCTTGCTTTGGGTAATGTAGTTTATTGAGGTTTTGTGTGCGTGCACAATTTTAAGGCTTGACATGTTTGGTGTCTTTTTACCCGACATGATCCTGTCTTTTATATTTTACCAAAAAATTGGGTAATAATAAATGTTTTAGAATTTAATATAGGGGAAACCGTTTTAAAAAAAAATAATTCTGTAAATTTTCCTTAATATACAGGTGAAACGAATAATTAGAATATCGTGCAAAAGTAATTGCAGTAATTGCTGCAAAAGGGGCCCAAACCAAGTACTGAGTACATATGCATGCTTGTACTTTTCAGAGGTCCGGTATTGTTCTATGTACAATCCTTGTTTTATTGATTGCATGTAATATTCTACTTTTTTGAGGTTGTGGATTTGTGGTTCTTGGGGTTTTCATGAGCTGTAAGCCATAATCATCACAATTATGACAAATCACGGCTTGAACTATCTTGCTTTGCATGTAATGAGTCTAGCTCATATATTAGTTTCACCTTTTAAGTTGCATTAGTGAAATAAATGAACTTTGCACGATATTCTAATCGAGTTTCACCTGTAGTAAAAAATAAAAACCACAGTGGTGATTAAATACCACCAAAAGAAAGCTCTATCTGTCCCCAAAAAAGGGTATAAAATTCATTTCAGTGCATCGTTGCATGATGGAATAAATGTCAAAGTACCGCAGCGCTGAATACTGAAAAATGGCCTGGATGGGAAGGGGGTTTAACACCCCTGACTTCAAGTGGCATCTCTACCTAAAACCTTTTTTATTTTTTTTATTTTAGTTTTGGACAGAATGGGGAAAGGTCGGAACCCTTGTCAAGTTTTACTGCTTTCTGGGGCTTCGTCAGAGATTTTCCCTCATGTACTGTTCTGGGGACAATGTTTTACCAGGCAGGAAGTGAGGAAAAATCTGCAATAGAGAAACGCACAACAGTAAAAAGCCGATGCATGAACATGTCTCTGGTGCTTTTTTTAGAAACATTCATAAAGGACATTACTGACCAGTAAGGGTATATATTTACCCAAGCAGAAAACAGGGACTCAATCTGGGAAGATGCCTCCCACCTCTGGAGCCAAGAAGAGTTCCTATTGTTTCTCCTCAACTTCATACTCCAAGGCCAGACCCAGTTTAGTGGCAAACCTTTGGCTTCCAAACCCCCTCAAACATGTAGACAAGTTCCCTTCTTCACAAAAGAAAGCCTCCACTTTCCAAAGTGGGGGCATGTCTTGTTGGTCCTCATGTATAATGCAGGACTATGGGCTCTGTGCAGCTCAAATACATCAGAAGGAAAGTTCCCTTTACTGCCTGGATGTAGTTTGTACTGTTTGGGTTTACCACCTAGTCACTGCTTCCATTAAAAGACTTGTCTCTTTTTGTCATTCTGGAAGGTCCTAATAAAGGGAAACCAACTTCTCGCTCTAACATTAATAGGCGAATTTGACGGAGCATTTTTTAGACTTAAAGGAGAACTATGGGGTTAAGGCTTTTCCCCATAGTTCTCCTTAAGGGTAATGGGACGCCACAGTATACCGTGAGCTACTGCTCACTTCCCGATCTACTGAGCCGACCTGTGACAGTCTCATTGTCACAGGTCGTCTAGAACTATGAGGTGAGTGAAAAGCACTCACCCCATAGTTCTCCTTTTAAGGGCAATGTTCCACCTTTTCTTTTCAAATCATACTTTACTAGGCCTTAGAGTGCTTCTTAGAATTTTTGGGAACTCTTTACCAGATTTACAAGGCTGCCACCTGGTCTTCTACATACATATTTTACTAGGTGGATGTTCAGGCCTCATGTGATGTAGCTTCGTATAAATGACCTTTTAGGCAGCTCTTTGAACTGTTTGTTTCTCCTCAACTTGTTTGCCAGTGTCCAATGCCTTTTGTAAGCAGCAGCATCAACTATTTGTCTCTGAATCCTGTGACCCTTAATGAACTCCAAGAAACAGATTTTATGGTAACTATAAAAATTGCAAAAAAATCATTTTTTTAAAATAAAGTGCAGTTCATGATACACATAGGGTATATGTTATATACTATGTTTTGAGGTAAGGATTAGTTTGAGGTTGCGACTGGTGATAGCAGGTGTTAAGCATGTAATCAGGTTGGCTGCTATGAGCACTGGCTATATAAATGTAAATGTGCGTCAGATGTGTCAGCGCGCAAAAAGGACAATTGCTACACATGTTACATGTTACATCACTGATAACACTAAACTGATGAGCGGTAAAAGCTTTTAAAGCGTCGCCTATGGCCAATTTTGGGTAATGTAGTTTATTGAGGTTTTGTGTGCGTGCACAATTTTAAGGCTTGACATGTTTGGTGTCTTTTTACCCGACATGATCCTGTCTTTTATATTTTACCAAAAAATTGGGTAATAATAAATGTTTTAGAATTTAATATAGGGGAAACCGTTTTAAAAAAAAATAATTCTGTAAATTTTCCTTAATATACAGGTGAAACGAATAATTAGAATATCGTGCAAAAGTAATTGCAGTAAGTGCTGCAAAAGGGGCCCAAACCAAGTACTGAGTACATATGCATGCTTGTACTTTTCAGAGGTCCGGTATTGTTCTATGTACAATCCTTGTTTTATTGATTGCATGTAATATTCTACTTTTTTGAGGTTGTGGATTTGTGGTATTTGGGGTTTTCATGAGCTGTAAGCCATAATCATCACAATTATGACAAATCACGGCTTGAACTATCTTGCTTTGCATGTAATGAGTCTAGCTCATATATTAGTTTCACCTTTTAAGTTGCATTAGTGAAATAAATGAACTTTGCACGATATTCTAATCGAGTTTCACCTGTAGTAAAAAATAAAAACCACAGTGGTGATTAAATACCACCAAAAGAAAGCTCTATCTGTCCCCAAAAAAGGGTATAAAATTCATTTCAGTGCATCGTTGCATGATGGAATAAATGTCAAAGTACCGCAGCGCTGAATACTGAAAAATGGCCTGGATGGGAAGGGGGTTTAACACCCCGGACTTCAAGTGGCATCTCTACCTAAAACCTTTTTTATTTTTTTTATTTTAGTTTTGGACAGAATGGGGAAAGGTCGGAACCCTTGTCAAGTTTTACTGCTTTCTGGGGCTTCGTCAGAGATTTTCCCTCATGTACTGTTCTGGGGACAATGTTTTACCAGGCAGGAAGTGAGGAAAAATCTGCAATAGAGAAACGCACAACAGTAAAAAGCCGATGCATGAACATGTCTCTGGTGCTTTTTTTAGAAACATTCATAAAGGACATTACTGACCAGTAAGGGTATATATTTACCCAAGCAGAAAACAGGGACTCAATCTGGGAAGATGCCTCCCACCTCTGGAGCCAAGAAGAGTTCCTATTGTTTCTCCTCAACTTCATACTCCAAGGCCAGACCCAGTTTAGTGGCAAACCTTTGGCTTCCAAACCCCCTCAAACATGTAGACAAGTTCCCTTCTTCACAAAAGAAAGCCTCCACTTTCCAAAGTGGGGGCATGTCTTGTTGGTCCTCATGTATAATGCAGGACTATGGGCTCTGTGCAGCTCAAATACATCAGAAGGAAAGTTCCCTTTACTGCCTGGATGTAGTTTGTACTGTTTGGGTTTACCACCTAGTCACTGCTTCCATTAAAAGACTTGTCTCTTTTTGTCATTCTGGAAGGTCCTAATAAAGGGAAACCAACTTCTCGCTCTAACATTAATAGGCGAATTTGACGGAGCATTTTTTAGACTTAAAGGAGAACTATGGGGTTAAGGCTTTTCCCCATAGTTCTCCTTAAGGGTAATGGGACGCCACAGTATACCGTGAGCTACTGCTCACTTCCCGATCTACTGAGCCGACCTGTGACAGTCTCATTGTCACAGGTCGTCTAGAACTATGAGGTGAGTGAAAAGCACTCACCCCATAGTTCTCCTTTTAAGGGCAATGTTCCACCTTTTCTTTTCAAATCATACTTTACTAGGCCTTAGAGTGCTTCTTAGAATTTTTGGGAACTCTTTACCAGATTTACAAGGCTGCCACCTGGTCTTCTACATACATATTTTACTAGGTGGATGTTCAGGCCTCATGTGATGTAGCTTCGTATAAATGACCTTTTAGGCAGCTCTTTGAACTGTTTGTTTCTCCTCAACTTGTTTGCCAGTGTCCAATGCCTTTTGTAAGCAGCAGCATCAACTATTTGTCTCTGAATCCTGTGACCCTTAATGAACTCCAAGAAACAGATTTTATGGTAACTATAAAAATTGCAAAAAAATCATTTTTTTAAAATAAAGTGCAGTTCATGATACACATAGGGTATATGTTATATACTATGTTTTGAGGTAAGGATTAGTTTGAGGTTGCGACTGGTGATAGCAGGTGTTAAGCATGTAATCAGGTTGGCTGCTATGAGCACTGGCTCAACTTTTCCCCAGTTTCTTATTCTGTTTAATGTGTGTACTATATATGCTAGTGTTCAGATACACACACCTTTATTATGTATATGACTGGTACTCTGTGTATTTACACATGGAATATTGAGTTATCAAAGGCAGTTAAACCAAGACCTGACCTCTGAGACCTTGATGGATAGTATCTATGCGTTTGCTGGCTACCCTAGCCGGCATGGCAGTTACTGGTAACACTCCGTGGGCCTCACAGTGTAAATTAGTATTTCTGAATTAATGTTTGACCCAGTTACACTGACTAATTATTTGACAGGTCCTTATGGACTGGGCTAAATGAATTTCTTCCCCAATGCTGGAAAAAGAATTCCTAGCTATTAACTCACCTTATCTTTGCTCATTTAAAAAAGAAACCTATTATATTATTTAATAAAACATATCAATCTACTAGTGAGGTTCAGCCAACATTTCAACATTTTTTTGAAAAAAAGTCATTTTAAATCCCACAACAATTGAAGCAGAGTATGAAAAAAAAATCATGTGAAATTTCTGCCACTTGGGTGGCTAATTATTAGCATTCTTTCTCATTTAGTCAAAAGGAAACCGGATCTGCCTAGTGAGGTATTGTCTGACCTGCATACATAAGACAGCTCCGAGGCTTATGTGCATTGGAAGCCTTCAGTGTTTCTGATTAATGCCGGCCTTGTCAGTACCAGCTCTTGTTTTGGACTTTTTTTTTTTTCCCATACATATACTGCAGATGTGTATTGGGTGGTATTTGATTATTAGTGCCTGCCAAAATTGCATTTTCTACTCAAGAAAACCTTGCCATAGCCAGAAGTCAAATTCTCATTGTTTAAGTGTTCTTGCTGTGAAGAAAGATTCAGACACATGGCCACAGACGATAAGGACGCCTGGGAAACACAGTGCAACCTTATATGACTTCACAACAGATGCTATTGAAGTCTGATGTGCCATAAGTAAAGGAGGGTGCCACCAATGTATGTGTTCTTTATTCTGTATGTTATTCCATTGTTGCATAGCTGGCTGATTAAAGTGGACTTGAACTCAATACGTGATGTTTTATATTCTAGGGAGCATTCAGAAATGATATTTTCTTTAGTAAGACTGTTGCTAAGTTGAAAAAGATTGATAAATCAGTGGGACATGAATTTTAGGACTGTCTTGTACCCGGTGCAGAAGTCATTCGGTGAGACATGCAAAACTTCTTGTATCATTAGACTCCCTACAGTAGGTAGTCTCATTCCAGTTGTCATTTTTGTACTGCAGGTAGAAAGTTAAAGGTAATATCACTGAAAGCTAAACTCCAGGCAGATAAAAAAGATAAAAATGTAATGACATTCTCCCTGTCCTGCCCTGTATGTAATAATTGACGGTGACTACTCTCTTGCAGTGAGTAGGTATTCCTAGAGTTGCCATATAGAGGCATTGGCTGGATGCTGCAGCTCCACCATGTCCCCGCCCTTGCAAGCAGTACATAGCACGGTGCTAGTACGGTTATGTGTCTGCTGTGAAATAAGGTATTTTCCAGGATTTTTTTTCTAATTGGAATTGTGATAGTCAGGCTGTCTGTGTGCTCTGAACTAGTAAGGGATGGATACAATGAAATACTGTGTACAATAGTAGCCAAGACCTCAGAAACTGACACACAAAACAACATTTGAATACAGCTCACTCTGAATTGTAGGTTTTATCAGCTGGGGTCTAACGTTCAGGTGAATTGTTGTATTCCAGTCTTTGGCAAAATGCCTCCCCCCCACCTTTCTTGGATTTTGTTTTCCTTTTTGTCTTTTCAAAGCACACCTTTACCGAGGTCATTGAACCTACATGTACTTGTATGTGTGTGAAAGTTCAAAGGTTATAGATGAAATAAGTGTACAACCTTTGCTTCTTAAGGCTCACCTGTGTTTGTTCATGTTCGTGAGAACAGTAGGGCAATGTACTATCGAACATCAGATTATCAAGAGCAGGTGCTGCAAGAATGCCCGCTTTTTGCCCAGTAATTTGCCTTCCAAGAATTCAGTCACACAGTTTGCTTTGTAATTCCTATGCCACAATGTACTATAAGGAGTAAATGAAGAATTATAAAATGCATTCTTCTTCATACTGCATTATATTGATCTGTACTGCTTAGAGTAAAAGGGATGCATTCAAATTGAGCACTTTCTGCTGCTGTTTTTACATTACTTTCTGCTGTTCATTTCTTTTACTTGCAGTTCTGCCTATCGAATGCCACTGATCCTTTCAGATGCCATCTGGGCATTTACTGTGTCCATCCTACTATTCAATAACAGAAAGTCATGCTGTTGACCACAGCTATTTAAATGGAAGCTCAGCAGATAACAGTTTACATTCACTTTTATTCCAGTGCAGAGATCATAAATATAAGATACAGATCTTTGTAACTGACTACAAACCAGATTGTGTCTACCTGTATGATGACAGAAGATAGAAATACAGACTAGGAAAATTAACATTTTAAAATGGGCTTTTGTTGAAACGATTGCCTATGTGAGAGACCTTACACGCCATAATGCATGGTGTCCATTACTACCATCTGTCAACCACAGCGATTTCAAAGTAAATAACCCTAGATCCTTGCTAAAGAGATCATGAAGGCCATTGTGAAAAATGTATTTCTCACCTATTAGATACTTTCATCTTATGAGATCACTGGGATATCATTGCTAAGGAGAGTTTTTTTTTTTTTTGTGTGTGTGTGTCAATACGGATTGTTACCTGGAAAATGCTCAGATTTTTTATTCTTGGTGCGGGAAGGTGGCTGCACGTGACTATAGAATGCTTACATAGATGCAGTATTGCATTGTTTGCATAATTCTCACAGCATAGAATTATGGTCTAATTCTTTAAAAGCTCCAGTTTTGTCATGGTCGTATATAAATAGTAAATAATATAGTATATAAAATAGTAACAGTTTTACCTTCATTCCAACCAAGCCCCCCACCCCCACTCTGTAATATATCCATCTGAGAAGCTTATAATGTCTTGCAGGATACGAAGTAGATGCCAGACGTGAAGCAAAGTTTGTATGTGCATACCCTCTGATTTTAGAGGCTGCAGAGCATGTTAAAGTTTATATACCAGATCCTTATGGTTCATGCCATTGCCTAACAATGACAGTTTGGACAGTTTATGACTGATTTCTTTTGATGCCCAATGCCAAACATTTGTTTTATTTAAAGTGAGGAAGGGTTAGGCACCTCTGGTTCTTATTGCTGCATGTGTTTTTTTTTGTAGTGGAGTTGTGAAGGATTAGACCCTTTACTGGGTATCTGTGTCTTTCTTTATCAGTGACAACTGCTTACCATATTACTTGCTTTGATGTCGCTGGAATATGAAGTTAGAGGAAAATTCTACAGTGGATTCACAGGTATTAATACAAATGACAGTTTTTCCCAGTATCTTCAAACCTATAAAAATTGAATATGAGCTTTAAAACACATCTTCAAGCCCCCCCTTTAAAGGAGAACTATGGGGTTAAGTCTTTTCTGACTCAATAAAACAAGGATTGTACATAGAACAATATCGGACCTCTGAAAAGTATAAGCATGCATATTTACTCAGTACTTGGTTTGGGCCCCTTTTGCAGCAATTACTGCCTCAATGCGGCGTGGCATTGAAGCTATCAGCCCGTGGCACTGCTGAGGTGTTATGGAAGACCAGGATGCTTCAATAGCGGCCTTCAGTTCTTTTGTTCGGTCTCATGTCTCTCATCTTTCTCTTGGCAATGGCCCATAGATTCTCTATGGAGTTCAGGTCAGGCACGTTTGCTGGCCAATCAAGCATAGTAATCCCACCATCATTGAACCAGGTTTTGGTGCTTTTGGCAGTGTGGGCAGGTGCCAAGTCCTGCTGGAAAATGAAGTCAGCATCCCCATAGAGCTCGTCTGCGGAAGGAAGCATGAATTGCTCCAAAATCTCCTGGTAGACGGCTGTGTTGACCCTGGACTTAATGAAGCACAGTGGACCAACACCAGCAGATGACACGGCTCCCCAAATACACACAGACTGTGGAAACTTCACGCTGGACTTCAAGCATCTTGCAGTGTGTGCCTCTCCATTCTTCCTCCATACTCTGGGTCCTTGGTTTCCAAATGAGATGCAAAATTTGCTCTCATCAGAAAAGACTTTGGACCACCACTGAGCAACAGACCAGGTCTGTTTTTCTTTAGCCCAGGTAAGACGCTTCTGACGTTGTTTGTTGTTCAGGAGTGGCTTGACAAGAGGAATACGACATTTGAAGCCCATGTCCAGGATCCGTCTGTGTGTGGTGGCTCTTGATGCACTGACTCCAGCCTCAGTCCACTCCTTGTGAAAGTCCCCAACACTTTTGAATGGCCTTTTCCTGACAATCCTCTCCAGGCTGCGGTCATCCCTGCTGCTTGTGCACCTTTTTCTTCCACACTTTTCCCTTCCACATAACTTTCTATTAATGTGCTTTGATACAGCACTTTGGGAACATCCAACTTCTTTTGCAATTACCTTTTGAGGCTTTCCCTCCTTATGGAGGGTGTCAATGATGGTTTTCTGCACAACTGTCAGGTCAGCAGTCTTTCCCATGATTGTGATTCCTACTGAACCAGACTGAGAGACCATTTAAAGGCTCAGGAACCCTTTGCAGGTGTTATGGCTTAATTAGCTGATTAGAGTGGGACACTTTGAGCCTAGAATATTGCACCTTTTCACAATATTCTAATTTTCTGAGATTGTGGATTTGGGGTTTTCATGAGCTGTAAGCCATAATCATCACAATTATGACAAATCACGGCTTGAACTATCTTGCTTTGCATGTAATGAGTCTATCTCGTATATTAGTTTCACCTTTTTAAGTTGCATTAGTGAAATAAATGAACTTTTGCACGATATTCTAATTATTCGAGTTTCACCTGTAAACATAGATGAACTGGCTGTATAGAGGAAAGTAGAATCTCTGTACCTTGACCTGTCTCTTCTGTGATAAGAGCATTTCTTGATTGCAGAGCTATCTTAAAGGAGAACTATGAGATGAGTGATTTCCACTCACCTCATAGTTCTAGCCGACCTGTGACAATGAGACTGTCACAGGTCGGCTCAGTAGATCAGGAGGTGAGCGAACACATAACGGGTTCGCTCACCTCTCGATCCTGTCACGGCTCTCTGCCGTGACAGGGGGAGGGGCTGGATTCCCCTCTCCCCGCTCGGATCTGCCAGCGCTGACTGGCAGAACGGACGGGGGAGGGGGCGGGTACAGCTGGCTCTGCCTCTAGATAGGCAGAGCCAGCTGTCACTCAGGCAGCTGGGCGGATCCCGACGTCTAGGTCGGGATCGGCTGCGGCGTCTCAGTATACCGCGAGCTGTAGCTCGCGGTATACTGAGCTTAGGGTAACAGGAGGACGCTAGTTTGTGTCCTCCCGTTACCCTAAGGAGAACTATGGGGAAAAACACTGACCCCATAGTTCTCCTTTAAATTGCCTGTGATAATTGTGATAGAAATGAAATGTCAAACTTGTGTCTACTTTTGAGGTTTCCCAGAGGTCTCGCTGATCTGTGCTTTGGTGAGAGATTCCTGTTACTATACAAGTTGGTAGGCCTTTAGACCTCAGAGGACAGCAGTGACATGGAAAATTTCACTGGTTATATATTATAAGAATGCAGTTACAAAGATAGATATCACGAAGACAGCTGGTTTAACCCCCCAGCTCCAGACTCACTGTTTACAGTACTGCTGGCCTTTGAAAAACCCTCTGGTAACTTAATATATTACTGGAGTGAGCTTCACCACATCTACACCCTCACTATTAGAAGTCTCACTTTTCTTGTTTGAGGTCAGAAGAGTCTTGCTTCCCTTTTGCTTATTGTAAAATAGAAAAATCAAACAGCAAAGCGAGACTCCCTAAAATGGCTGATGCGGGTTGAGGGAGAAATAAATTTATGTGCACAGACTTTACCACTGAAGCTCTGTAAAGACATAAGCTAGTGAGTAGTTAAAGAAGTACTCCGGGCAACCCTTGCAGTGGGGCTACCCCCTGCACTCCAAGGGTTATCTGCTTATACTAAAAACAAAATAAAGTTGTACACACCCGAACCACTGAGCCTGCTCCCTGCTTCTCTGGTCTCTGAGCCTGCTCCCTGCTTCTCTGGTCTCTGAGCCTGCTCCCTGCTTCTCTGGTCTCTGAGCCGGCTCCCTGCTTCTCTGGTCTCTGAGCCGGCTCCCTGCTTCTCTGGTCTCTGAGCCGGCTCCCTGCTTCTCTGGTCTCTGAGCCGGCTCCCTGCTTCTCTGGGCCGCACAGTGTATAGAACATGATTTATGGGACCTTAAACCGCTGCAGCGGAGGAGGAGAGAGGCTGGAAGGACCGGTCTAAGAGCCAGCTAGCTCCATGGTTGAGGTGAGTATAACTTTGCCTGTTTTTGTCCAGGTGATAAAAAAAAATGAACTCTTGCAGTGTGGGGGTAGCGTTACTGCAAGGGTTAATACGTTTTGCCTGGGTTTCTTTTCCCAGTGTTTTAGTGTTATGGCACTGTTGGAAGGCCACTTGTAGTTTACCCTTAAAATGGAGAAATTAATTTGGGTTTGATCAAACCCCCCTGCCATGCTCTACAATCAGAAAAGCTTATTAACCCCCTAGGGCTGCAACAACTAATCGACATAATCAATTATAATCGATGATTGAAAAAGTTGTCAACTTTTTCAATCATCGATTAATCGGCTTCTGGTTAGTTGGCCCTGTTCACGGCTCCACACACGTTGCACGCCGTACCTCCTCCCCGCCTCACGCTCGCCGCTGCCAGACCCGCCCGCATCCACACGCCGCACCTCCTCCCCGCCTCACGCTCACTGCCCTCCCACATCCACGATCGGCACAGGGACGCGGGGAGAAGAAGTAAGGAGGAGCAGGTGTGGGGGGATGACAATCGCCGGTAGACAGGCCCTATGTCAGAAGCAGGTTTCTGGAAGACTGCTCAGGTAAGCCTGCACTTGTAGTTCTCTATAGCCGATGTGGCTTTTTTTTTTTTTTTTTTCTTATTTACTTCCACCGCTCCAAGCTTGCTCCTGTGATGGATTACAATCTCAATACAAACTAGCAGTTCCATCAATGGAGCCGTTTTTAAAAAATTTATTTATTTTTTACCCGATTAATCGAACTCAATAATCGGCTAACTAATCGATTCTGAAAATAATCGTTAGAGTGCAGCTATCAGCCTCCTGATTGCAAAGCTGACTGAGATGGAGGCGTACCAGACTGCAGTAGAGACGCACCTACTTCCATACAGAGCGCATCGGTCTTTAGCTGCATGCTCATGCGGCATTGGGAATGTTCTGCTGCAGCTGGGGATGAATTAGAAAAGTAGGTCAAATGATAAGGCCGTTAACCCTTTCCTTTTTGATCCAACCTAGCTTCTGTAGTAAAACTACATCTGGGTTTTAACTTCTTCAGACACCCTACAACTGGACCTAGGAAGAATCAGAGTCTTGCAGTGGTCAGATGCTGCCTATATCGTTAACTGCCATCTGAAATCTACAGGTAGTTCTAGGTTCAATAGTGTTCTTGGCAATTTGTACCTGACTCATGCTGATCCCCTAGCTTCAATGCTTCCTGAGTCACTGACCCAGAACAAGTATGGTGATCAATGCAGCGAAAAGTCTGAAGTCCTGCCTTTTTCAGATGAGCGACTCTGTGTATTGAAGGGGAAGTAAAGGAAGTTGTATTTGTTTTATCTTTTGCAGGGTGCCTTATTTGTTTTAATGTCGCTTGGCAAAAAACATTCTTAATTTATCTGGAACTAATTTTAAACTCTTCTTATTAGGATAAAAAGGTCCTGTGGATAGTAATGGTGGCACTGCATTAAAATGGCAGCTGTTTCATCGCATTGCTTAAAGCTGTGCTTTGGGCACTAAAACTTTCACTTAAATATACACCTTAATAGCCACAGAGGATATGGCTAGAAAGTACAGTACCATATAAACTATCGGTGACATCAGCTGTGGGGAGGACCATCTACTACAGGCTGCCTTTAGATAAATAACTACAGGGAGGCGAGATACAAGACCAGTCACTTTGCAGAAGGAGAGAGGACAGCAGTGGCTATATTACAGGAAGCTCCTGCACAGAGGCAAAAGTTTCATGTAGCATTACGACACAAAAATTTAATATATTGCAGCTTACCAATGGTTAAATGTGGTGGATCTGCATTAGCTGTCTTTTTATGCTTTTGTTTCCTTTATTTTCTCCTGGTAAAAAGGCTAGTGTGTTATTTTTCAACTTCCTTTACCAGACCGAGCTGGCAGCAAAAATGGCAGATACATGGTTGAGGCAAACCATTCAACATTGACAGGGGTGCTTACAATGGTCAGCTTTTATTATTTATGTAAAATATTTATCCCAAAAGGAAAAATACTTCTAAAAAAAAACATTAAAACTTAAAAATTGTTGGCTGGAGTTTTGAATTCAAAAACAATTTTTTTAGTGAGACTATTGAAATCCACCAGTGAGTCTAACACTACCCTCCCCACAGGTTGACAATGCTGCTGTCCAAGGGTGACTCCATTACTCCTCTATAGAGTGGAGCCACCCTTAGACAGGAAGTGTGTTACTGACCAGGTAAACATAAAGGAGAATAAGCCTAAAAAGAAAACTAATGCAGCCGCCATATTTAAAGATTGGTAAGCTGCACTAATTATTACAGTTTTGGGTTTGGATAAGCTTCAGATGGTCCAGGAACCCTTCGGAGACAACAGCACCTTTCTGCCTTTTCCATGCCCATAGAGGCTGAAAGACAGCACAGTACCTTCCTGTGTTATAACCATCAATTTGTTTTGTAGAGCAAATCTCTACCTAGTGTCATGTGACTACATCATGTTTCCTAACCGAGGAAGAGGAAGCAGACCAGCAGGATCACGATATGTAATTCTAGAAACAATTTTACTTTATTTACACAACTTTTTATAGTTAAAAGTTTTTAATGCACATACCAGAAGTTTTTCTTCTGCACTGATGTCTGTATTTTTGCCCAACGGCAATGGTTTTATTTATTCCAGACGGTAGGCTAATGTCCAGCATGCACATTAGAACTCCTCTAAGGATGTGTGCTGCAGTTGCTTATACTTCTCACACAAAACTGATTGTCTTCCAGTCCTGCCTGACAAATCTGCTGTGATTTTGTAGCCGTCTTTCTAAGAATGTTAACATCTGACATTTGACTATGCTGGTCAAAGCAACATGTTCACTTTTATGCCTCCGCCTCTTTCACATCTCAGCAGCGGCACATATTTTCCTTTCCTTCTCCGCGAACGAGGAAAGAAGACCTATGCAAGCCCTGAGTTGCTCAAATTGGAGCTTACACAGGGCTGAACACTTCCACTGCATATGACAGCATTGGGCTGGTCACCAAGCCCCCAGCACTGTTCAAGAAAGGAAGAAGAGTCACATGCACCACCATACCCAGTAATTTTTTTCTGTGTTTCTTCTTCCCTTATGTTGGTAAAAGCCTGTTTACAGAGCTCAGTAGCACAAGCTGAAATTTACACACATAAATGAATGATTCAGAGGAGTAACTCCTCCCCCTCTCTGCTTTTCCCATTGTACAGCTTTGGCCAAAGTTTCAAATGTTTTAGGTGCGATTAAAGATTCCTGTGTCAGAAACTTGTGATTTTCTGCAGCAGGAATCCTTAATCTGCCGTTTACAACCGGCAGCTGTCACCCATCGAAGTTATTGATCAGATGACAGCCGCTGCATTTGAAAATGGCAGATTGCCGGCACACTGCATGTGATCATATGTGATACAATTACATGTGGTTAGGAATCAGTCACTCTCCCTGGACACCTCAATCAATGCTTCCTTTAAGATAAAAACTATTCTGATACTGAAGATGCAGGTGGTTCCCAGTCTTCCAAATTTTGAAGTTAATGCAAAATACATTTGTCCTTTGGAAAATAGCTGCTGTATCCTGTTGACATCATTCCTTTGATCCTACAGTAAAAATGCACACTGCAAAGGATATTTAGTTCTGGTGGGATATGCTAAGAGATGAAAAAGAAGCTCCCCTTTTGGAATCAGTTTTAATAATTGGACCTGCATTGCCAGGGTAGTATTATCTACAATTTGTCCTAGACGCCATCATACAATCTTGTGTAAACTGAGGCTGATGTCCAGTTTTACAGATTGCTGCTGTTACGTACAATAAAGACCATTTGTATTGGAAATTCGCTTGCTTGCTTTGGTAATGCTCACTGCTATGTCTGTAGACATGTCATTGCCTTAATTCCATCAGTAAAAAGCATCAATCTTCTGACACCCAGTGGCAGCTTCGAGCTGCTGCATACTATCTACTTCTCTGGACAGTTGTCTTATGTTTGCAAGGAGAGCCCCTGAAAAAGCAGTATGTATTTGCTTTATACTGGATACCTGGGACATAGCTACAAGACTATAAAAGTTTAGCTTAAGCCAAATATATTTAAAAATACATTTGCTGGGTTCAACTGTGTATACCTTCAAAATCATTCAAGTTGTAAAGTATTTGGCTCCTGTCTAAATTGGCCCTTGTAGGTATGCATGTGAGATAGGGACCTTCGATTGCAAGCTCCTTAATGGCAGGGACTGATTTGAATGGGCAACTATGTAAATCGCTGCATAAATTGTCTGCGCTATGTAAATACCTGTAATGACCAAAATTAAAAATAATAAAGTTCCAGCATATCCTCTCCTGTTACAGCATCAGCAATGTAATAGGAATACATACTAGAGTTGTTTTTGACAATGCAATCAAAGCTTATTTGGAAAAATCCCTTTTATGTAGTGAGTGCTGCCTTCTGTCTGCCCATCACTTTCATCAACTTCCTGGATTTCCAGTGTGCTTTGCACCTCCTTCCCTGCTGCTTGATGTGCTTCAATCTCTATTTCTCAAGACTAAATATCCCATCATGCATAGCTTCCAGCAAGCAATGGCAATGTTACGTTGTGGTTGAAGTTCAGACTGCAGGCTTAGTGGTGACACAAGGAAGTGTTAAAGTAAATCCTATGGGCATCAACTATCAATATGGTTATCAGGAGTGAGAGAACCTATTGGAATTCGGTATAGAAATACATATTTATTTTTAGTTTTTGATCATAGATATCCTTTAAGTGTATTTGGGAATACTGATAGTATAATTGCCAAAAATCTTTTTATTAACTTCTCTTAAACCCCCTGCATCCCTCCAGCATTCAGGCTGACATAGACACTAGAGCCAATCAGATGCTACTGCTTTAACTGCAACATGTTTCAGGCATTCTGGACTGAAGGAAAATGTGCTACCACAGCTCATTGGAGGTGAAAGCTCTTAACCAGTTTTGTAATATTGATTGTCCAGTGTGCAAGCTGGAGGATACAGGAAGCTGTCAGACATCTTCCTAGGTGTGCATTGTAGCAGGCGTTGGCGAACAAGTGGCTAAGCAGAATTAAAAATAGTTGCCATGTCAAACAATTCATATATGTGCATTACAATTGTATATTTAGCTATTCGGCTGCAGCTCTGCTTTTAAGAAGAATTCTAGCGTAATATAATGATGATCATGTACTCATGATATGGCTTTATATTGAGGACCCAGAGAAATTGACAGATGCCACCTATTAACAGATACCTACTTTTCCAGCAATGCAAAAACGGCTATTGTCCAGTCATGGATCAGTGCCCACAGCCCTTCCTCTGCACAATACTGATGAACATTACACTGAAATTATGGCAAAGCCTCGGAGCTGCGATTTTCTTTCTGGATCCTGTTTGAATGTTTTGAATAGTGACTTTATGCCAAGAATGTCATTTATCACACAAGAAAATATAAAAGGACCATCACAGGATATTAAGTTACAATGAGCAGCTATTAAAAAGAAAATAATATAATACGATTATAAAGGGTGAGGCCAAATATTCGTATTGTTCATATAAACTATTTTCAACGTGTGTGTGTGTGTGTGTGTGTATAGTTTTTTAGTGTTAAATTTGGTGAGGTTTACATAAAGCATTAACTTGAGTTTAAGGATTAGGTTTAGATTCGGATTCATTGGTTGGCATAAGGCTAGGTACACACCTGAGGGACTCCTGACCGTGCGGCAATGGCAATGTGCTGGGCAGTCAGTGAGTTAGTAGGTGGTGGCGGTGGGGGACATAGTAGAGAGTTAAAAGTGGAAAAGAGTTGATGAAGTTTGGATGAGAGTGTGTTAATGAGAGTAACAAAATAAGTCTGTTTGGCAGCATGGAGGAAGGAATAATATATTTTAGGAGGGCAGCTTTATACAAGGTGAAATCTTGCAGAAGCCTAGTTTTTCACCACAGTCGTTAAATAGCGCGACTATGTCTTTTTAGATGTCTGGTTTCATCTGTTTGCCACGGTTGTAGCGGACGTGGTCTAAGTCTGCGTGTAGTGAGGGGAGCCAAAGTGTCTAGGGAGGATGAGAGCGAGCTGTTGTAGACAGAAGTAGCCAGGTCAGGGCAGGACAGGGGTGAGATTTTGTCATAGAGGTAGTCAGTAGCAGAGTAGAGAAGGGTCAAGGTGGCGAAGGTTTCTCCTGGCGACAGTGTGCCGTGTAGGTGGATTCAGGGTTGGGGATAGGGTGAAACTGAAAAGGTTGTGGTCTGAGAGGGGAAAAGGGGTGTTGGAGAGGTTGCAAGGAGTGCATAGGTGAGAGAAAACAAGATCTAGTATGTTACCATCGGAGTGAGTAGGAGTGTTTGACCATTGTGTTACATCAAAAGAAGAGGTTAGGTTAAGAAATTGAGTGGAAGCCGGGGTGTTAATGTTAAAGTCACCAAGAATGATAGTGGGTATTTCTGAGGAGAGAAAGTAGGTTAGCCAGGCAGAGAAGTCATCCAGAAAGCGAGATACTGGGCCTGGTGGCCAGTATATAACAGCAATCCTCAGTGAATGTTCTGCAGTGAGCTGTAGATGGGATTTTGGTTGCTTAAATACTCTGTTAGCCAAGGTGCAAAACTTTAGAGAAAGACAGGGGGTTACTTGAAGTACAGATAAGGGGGTAGAGGGTTATAAACTGGAACAAAATTTATGGTTTGACATACATGAAGCAAGCATCTAAATTAGCTATCGCTTAAAACATCACAGATAAGCAGACCTTTAAACAACTTGAGAATGCATAGAAATAGTACAATGACATCACAGATAGTTGGGTTGCAGAAGTAGAGATTTTAAGTATTCTGGAAGATGAACTAGATGAGCATTAGAAAATAATTGGATAGATTAGATAGACTCTCATATTATAAAGTTTTAGTAAATCTAACAATGATTGTACAGTCAGATTGTAGGGTGTATGGTGACCCTTAGACAGTTGTTATCAGAACAGATGTTTTTTTAATCTCTTTGTCCTTGTGACATTGGTCACCAGGAGAAACAGAGGGTAAGTGAGTGTTCGTGTGTGTCCACCCACCCCCGTGGGGACACGCCTAGCAATATAGAATTGCCAGGAGTTGTGTTTTAAAAGGTTAAAAAAAAAAACAAACAAAAAACGTTTTGTCAGTTTACAAAGGTATCTAAACCCAAGATCAAAAATTTATTATATTGAAGCCTAGCAGTCCCTGGATTTTGTGGCTGCATTTGTTTTCTTTATTCAGGCTTCTTCCCTCTATTTGTACTTGGTTATCCTGCTAGAAGAACACTTTCTGTGGTGACAACACTCATAAAGCGTACTGTAGCTATGGAGGAGCAGAGCCACCATAGGACAGGAACTGTTGCGACTACAGAATGCTTCCTGCTCATCTCCATGAAGTAGAGGTAAGTGTTCTGCCCTGGATTTCTGGTATTTTGTTCACTTGTCAAACTGATGCAACAAAATGCTATCAATGTTGTATTTTAACAGACCAAAAGGAATCAAATTAGAGAAGCTTTTTGTTGGGGTTTACATACACTTTAAATGTGGTCGAAAAGCGTCACAGAGATTTCAGTGTTGGATCACCAGAAAGAAGTGCTTCAAGTATAGAGTTAAGTGACTTAATGTATCATTTGTGTGGCACAGTGACAAAGTGCCTTAATGTGTTTTTCCTTCCATAACTGAGCCCGTAAGGCCGTTATCTGGTAATGTGTTTTCTTATAAAGCGTGCCCCTTCTTTATATGACTAATTTCAAGACTTTAACTGGTTGCAAGCAGTCTTCAGTTTCACTTCTAGTAGGGACACCACGTTCAGTCTCCAAGTACAAGTGTCTGGACTTTATGTCTCCGTGCCCAAACCAAGGAGCATTGGGAGCAGAGCTCAGCTGCTGGGTTACTCCATTCCTCTTGTCAGAAGAGGATTAAGGGCCTTAACCCCTTTTTACATCTCTTTGTAATGGTGCAGTTGTTGTGTACATCCAATTAAACGCACTGCAGCGAATGGCTGTCTGCAATTCATTTCGACGCTAGGGCTGGATTCCTGTGAAGCAGAACGTAAATTGATACAAAACAGGGATATACAGTTCACATTTGTTGCCAGCGCTCTTAAAAAATAATAAAAATATTGTAACAAAATAACTTTTCCCTGGAGGGTCGAAGGAATCTGTTGCTCATTCTTGGTGCAAAGCATGAAGAATATTCTTAATCTGACAAGCATTCGTGACAATTACACATTGGTTTTTATTTTTAGTGAAGAAATCTGCCGAGCACTAATTTGGATTGAAATTGCCTACAATAATTTTAGGAACCCCACAACACTGTTTAAGAAACTTACGTTTTTTTTTTTTAAGGTGCTCTTTTTCAGGATACATGGAGAATTTTGAGTTTTTATTCTCATTTGTGGCCACTCCAATTCCTTAGCATGCAATGGCTCAGTAGGTCTGAACAAGGAAAAAAATCAGGCCCATATTGTAAAATTCTCCAGTTCTCAGTCCTTTGCTTTGCTGTCAGTATCTTTGATGTAATAGAGGGATGGGTTCTGACCTTTGAAGAATGACAAGTATTGCATTTGTAGTTGAATTGCACTTTTAGCATAAAACTTTTTTCTTTTTTTTTTTATTGGGCCTCTTGCACATTTCTGCAGTGTACATCGTGGTGTATTTCTCTGCCTGGGAGCGACAGGTGTACTATTCAGCAGCATAAAGCCAGCCTGTACAAATCAATGACAGGCTAGCTGAAGCTGCAGCTATATGGTTATGTTTGCATATCGCACTGTTTACATATGTTGACTGGTAGTGCATAAATCCTGGTATGCATGTAAACAGTGCGATCTGCATACATACCTGTACAGCTGCAGATGCAAAGAAAGTACAGACTTCATTTTGCAGTAATCCCATGCAAGCTTCTGATTAATGAAGGCCAGTGATACCATGGTAAAATGACCTCTTTCAGTGTTGTGTTTGGACAATCCACTAGTATGTATGAGGGTCAATTTACATGGAACCTAAGTACCTATTCAGTGTTTATCTCTAAAGCTCAATTCTAGAATTTCTTCGACCTTAGTTCTACAAGCTCCTCTTCTGTGCTGAAAACGCTTACTCTGATTGCACTGCACACAGTAAGCTTCTCACAGTGTGCATTAGAAGCTGCAGCAAATCAGACAGAGCCCCCCTCATTTCCTGGCTGGCGTATAGTAGCATCTAATCCTTTCTTCACCAGCTGTCCTGGTCCATAGCTTTCATTTATTGTATTTCAGGTCTTTAAATCATTGGGGCTCTGCCTTCGGGAGCCTTTTCCCAGCCTTGATCTGCCTGCATTGCACATTACCTCACTGGGTCTAAAATAAGCTAACAGAAGGAAACCAGAAGGTGAAATATAGTTAACAGAAATAAAATACAAAATTAATTAGCCTGCTGATGAGGGAGGAACCAGAGATAAGCAGATTAAATTCCAGCTTTAATCCATAGTATTTGCCTGATTATTTTGTGTTGAATAGAGTGCAAAAGAATTAGTCTCTTTGTCTTTTATTGAGGTCTTTATCCATATTGGGAAGATTTCCTCTCACTTCCTGTACGGACAGGAAATGATGGGAAATCTCCCCAACAGGAACACAGACAAAAACACGCTACGATAGTTGTATTATAGAGTAGGGAATGATAAACTTCATGCAATGGATTTTTTGGCATCTGCACCTTCATGTACCAGTAACACCGCTTCCTCCCTATCCCATTTCATATAAGTGTCACAAGGACAGAACATGAGAGAATATCTTCCCAGTGGGATCACAGATGGAGATGGAGAAAAACCTAAAATAAATATTATCTTTCCCTTTCTATCCAAAACGAAAAAAAATTGGCTAGGTTTGGGTTTTAACTTTCCAGATGTGATTTTTTTTTTTTTTTTTTAAATATGATAAATGCATGTTGTAAAAGCGTCAGTGCAAAAATTCTACTGGTGAGGAACTTGTGTGTGTTAACAGACTCTGCGAAGCATAAGTGCCAAACACATATCATCAAGGAAAATACATTTGAGCACAATAAGTGGACAACTAGACATCAAACCATTATCCCAACTTTAAAAAGATATACCGCATAAGGGCCACCAGAGTATGACTGCAGTGGCCGCACACAACCACCGGCCACCAGATGAATGCCACTGATTTAGACACTGGTGCTGCATTCCTGTGAAGCAGAATGTAAATTGATACAAACAGGCGATGCAATCCACATTTGTTGCCAGCACTCTTAGAAAATCAGAAAAATGCGGTAATAAAATATCTTTTCTGTGGAGGAGTTGAAGGAATCTGCCTCTTGAAGCATGAAGGATAATGGTGAAATGAGAAGCGTTTGTGACAATCCCCAGACACCCTCCCCAGCATGCACAAGATGACTGTTAAACTTAGACTAAACAATGCAAAGTGATATTGTGCTTGATATTGTTCAGTTGGTAAAGACTGAACTTCAGAGATCCATACCAGTCCTAGATGGAAGTTTCCAAAGTGCTGACAAGCTTCAGCTTTAACTGTCATCCTGACACCGACCTCCTGTGATTTATGTCTGGCTTATCTGCCTTGTCAAGTACACAGCTTTCATTGTAATATCATAGCACTATGCTGACATTATACACCAATATCCCTGTCATTTATGGTATAGGTTTTACTCCTTTATAGTACCCATGAGCTACATTAGTAACTTAATGAAGATATTTTTAGATGTGTCCAAAGGCCTCAATTGAGATGATGAGTTTTTGAGTAGGGACCTGCTCAGTGCCCAGTAGATTTATATATGATCAGGCTGAAAATACTGGATTTATTCTTGCCCTTAATTATAAATTGGACTTTAAAGGGCCCTTGGATATATTTTACATATATCGGAAAAGAAAATAGGCTTAAGAACCAATCATATAACAACTATTATTTTTTCAGTACTGTCAAAGTGAGATGCAGAATAAGATTGGATGTTGGTGACAGTGCAGCCAGTTTTTCTGCTTTTTATTCATAAGATTTTTTACTGCTGAGCCGGTGTATTATGTAGCTACTTCACATGACATAGCTGTGACACTGCTTTTTAAAATAATTTTAGGGGACAGATTGCTGCTGAATGCCTAGCATAATTAGGTCAGGGACAAGGTTCTGTGGCATCCAAGGCAAAGATGCCAAAATTCACCCCCTTCACCAATCCCCCACCCCCAAAGCTGAGAGGCGGAACGTCTGCATGTATGTGTGAATATTGGCTGGGCCAGTGCAGAATAACAATCCTAAGATTACCACGGTTTGGCCCATGGGGAACCCAATGTGATGGGGGAAGTGCAGAAGCATGGTTAAAGTAGAAATGAAGCCAACCCTTTTTTGGGGGGGGGGGGGCGGGGGCTGTTGGCTAGAGTAAGGGGGGTTCGACCCCTGTCGGCTTTTTTTTTTGTCCTCTGTGTCCCATTGTGGAGATTTCCTTATACTTCCAGTCAGATAGCCACGACAGGAATTAAGAGTGAGATAAATCTTTGGTCACTAGGGTCACCAGAACTAGTGTCACCATTAGACGATTTCCCATCTATTTCTGTCCTGATGACTGGTTAAAATTTGGTTTTCTTTTCACTTTCAATTTTAGTGATAGCAGTACGAAAAACGGCAACACTGCAATAAAAACCTGACATGCGTTCTAATCCCTCTCCACGCTATCCAAAATAAAAAAAAGAATGTTTTAACTTTGTTTGCACTTTAAATTATTGTGATTTAGTTATAATAGGCCTGGGGAAATAGAGCCAGAATTTCATTAACATATTGATAACCTTAATTAGTTCTTCCATCTGGGAACTAAGGTATCTCATAACTCATCCAACGGGGTTGAACTTTCATTTAATTTTAATAGGTCTACAATTTTCATAAATTAATTTTAAAAAAAAAGCAGGACGCCTTGACAATCTGGCACTGCAGATTACACTAGGAGATCGGCTCTCCCAGTGTAATCACCAGGACTGTGCTGTCCACGTGAAAGTTGTCCTCTGCACTTTATCAGGAGCTTCTGTGCAACAGCTGTCACCAAAACAGCCGGGCCCAGTTAACTACACTGAAAGAGCCGACCTCTCCCGGAGACTGCCAGATGACCCCGCTCGGAGAGCCGCCCACCGGAGCAGCAGTGACGCGACGCTCTGCTAGGTAAGTAAGAAGAAACCTTTAAGTTGTGATTGCACCCTCCATTTTACTTCCGTTGCGTCTTTTTTGGGGCAGTCTTGTCCTGAGTGGCAAACGCTGACTCGAGTATAAGCCGAGGGGGGCACTTTTCAGCAAAAAAAATGGGCTGAAAAACTCGGCTTATACTGTAAACAGTTTATTAATCCATACGCCACAATTTGTCTGATTCCTGCTAAATTTAAATGCCTGCCGAAATTCGAGCCATGGGTGGCCCTGTCTGTACCATCTGGCTTGACAAAAGTTATTTTAATAATCGACTGAGCTGGGTGGAAGATTGTTAATGAAATCACACAATCCGATGCAGTCAATGCTAGAGTATTCAGACAGTTGCAGGTTTCGCGTCTGTTTAAATACAGTAGCTGTCAGTGAAGATTTTTCCATCCACGTTGCATAGTAGAATAATGCTAGATTATTGTGGATGGCAATGCAAGATTAAAATGAAAATGGCATGAATGAGGATTTCACTTACTACTGCATTCACTCAGAACCTTTACTGGGGTCCCTAGATTTGATGCAGGTGCCCTTAAGCCTGTGTCTCCTAGTTTAAAAGATATTGCAGGTTGTTTGCACTTAGTGTGTGATGTTGTCTTACACATGTGCATGTGATAGCAGTGTGACATTTAATTGAAGCCTAAAATACATTTTCCTTTTACATCATTGCAGTAGCTTTATAACTTAATAAACAAGCAGTTCTGTTATCACTTTGTACACAACACAATAGGTTCTACTAATAAAACCATTTAAAATAATCAGGTTTGAATAATTGTTTCACACGGTGATCTCCTGCGACCAATGCTCTTTGTTTTAGGACCTGATTAATTTTTCCATGGTATTAACTTTCCTTTAACTGCCATAAACAATAGATGATTTTTTGTTAAATAACCGTTGCATAAACAGCTTCAGTTTTACAGATGTCAGTTGAGCAATATTTGAAAATAGTCATGCGTCATTACATTACGTTAAAATAGGACCTTTTCTCTAAAGAGAAATGCATGCTTTTAGATTTAAACTCTCAAAAATGTGCCTGTTACAGAATAGGCATGGTAGGGGATATTATAAACTGTGTTGAGGTGTGGGAGAAGAGTGCCAGAGTTTGACAGTGAGCAGGAGTTCTGTAGTGTAGGATAGTGGGCAGTATGTGTAGAAGAGGAATTCCAGACTATGGCAGTATGTGGAGGTGAGTGCGGAGGGTATGACACTGGGCAGTATTTGCAGGAGAGGAGTGCCCGAGTGCATTACAGTTAGCAGTATATGCAGAGAGCAATGCCAAAGTGTATGACAGTGGCAGTATGTGCAGGAGATGAATATGGAGGGTATGACACTGGGCAGGATGTGTAGGAGAAGAATGCCAGAGTATTTGACAGTGGGCAGTGTGTAGAGGGTTTGGCATAGGACACCATGGACAGTGCGGCAGAGTTCCAATTAAGCCTAGACCTAGGCAGAGAGCAGGAATTTGGGACAGTGGTGTCACCACTCCACTGATCAGATTGTAACATTTGAACTTTTTGCACAGAAAAAGGTGAGTGACAGCAGCAGGGAACCTATTTGCAAAAAATACATATAAACACAGCTAAACAAATGCTAAGACATCATGGTATCATTAATGGGCCAGCATCTTTGTCTAGGAAGTGAGAGAGAGACCCTGTCCCTGAACAACACATTTATGAACAAACTGTGTGGGCCTAGCAAACTCTTAGGCCCCATTGTTATCCCTATTTTACTAAGGGTTTTCCATGGAAAGGGTTGTAATGATGAAGGCCCAAGTACTGAATCTAGGTGGAGAGTCACACGTGCACACTCAGTCCTTTGGTTTCTGCCATTCAGCATAGGGTAGCACCAGTAGCATGGAGGGGAAAATCTTGCCGCCTGCGATCTTGCTCCATGGGCTGCTAGCCTTTGTACAGGGTTCCCTCATGCGACTCCCTCTATGTGTTCGCCTATCACTCCATTAGATTTACATTTGGTTCTCTTGGCTCTCTAAAACTGCCTTTTGAACCTAATAGGGAAATTCCCCTTTCCACACTTACTATCAAGGTTTACTTTCCTTGTCACCATCACTTATATGAAGCATGTGTCTGAACTAGCAGGATTGTCTTGTAAAGAACCTTTTCTGGTCAAACACAAGGACAAGGAGGCCTAAGGCTTAAAGCCCTAGAGGCCTAAGGCCTCCTTTCTTCCTAAGATGGTTTGGCCCTTACACCTCATCCATGACATTGTGCTCCCATCACTCTGTCCTGCTTCCATTAGAAAGACTGACACTCTTTTTATCATCCCTTATGGGCCATACAGCTTGTTGTTCCTCGCTGGCTTAAGCTGGGTACACATGGATCTGATTAAGGAGGAATTGGATTAAATTAAATTCATGGGTAGCCCTATCTCCTTGACAAAAGATGATTGTTATTTTGATTTTTGTCGAAGGGACATGTCGGAAAAATGTCTAAGTTCTCCAAGTTGAGCGTTCAGGCCTCGTTTAATGCCAGAATTGGGGTAAAGTCCTCCATGCTGCTCTATTTTTTCCTGTTGTTTTTATTGGGCCTGTGGCAGTTTGTTTGCTGTGTTGCCGCCCCTCAGTTGGTCTGCATTTGGATGTCGCAATTTTGTCCTTTAATGAAGAAGAAAGAAATATGGATTTTTGTGCTCTTTAAAGTCCTTTTTTTTTTTTTTAGTTTCTTGAGGGACCTAGATTCCACCTCTCCTGTGTTTAAGATCCTTGCTCTAACGTTGTTGCATAGCTGAGGCATGCTGGGAGTGGGTGGTGTTATAACCTTCATTGTTTTTCATTTATTCTGTTTGCCAGTGTCCAAATCCTCATGTAGGCAACAATATAAACCAAAAGTCCCTTCATGAAATACATTTCACAGTGTGTACAAAAATAAATTTCTGTCATACCTGGAAACCTATAACAAAGTAAATGTCATCTTTAACCCAACCCTCAACTTGAGCCGTAAGCCTAACTCTCATCCTTATCAAAGTTCCTAAACCATCACTTTGAGCTTCTAAGTGCCTGCAGATGGCTTCTGTTTTTTTTCTAGCATACTTGACACACCTGTTGTCAGACCTCTGAAAATAATGCAGGACACATTCACAGTGTCTCTAAAAAGTCTCATGCCCCCCTTGCCCCCTAAACTTACCAGCACTTCTTCACTGCCCCTTCCTCCTCCGCAGCCAGCTAGAGTACCCGGTGTATGCAGCTGCATGGGAACTTCACCCCTCCGACAGTGCTCAGACCTAGTAGCCAATCGCTAGTCTCAGGCACTGTTACTTTAGTGGGTGAGTGATGTCACTGATACCAGTCATTTCAGTGCTGAATGTGGAGGATGAGATGGTAGAGATAAGTGACGGTAAAGATAACATAGCGGTCAGGGGGATAGGGTGTGGTGAGCAATCATTACAGTATGCAGGCAACAAATGGACAAGCGTAACAATATGCAGACAGCTAATGGGCAATCTTTACATTAGTCTGCCAATTAAATAATGGTGACAATAACTGGAGCCTTATGTGTCTAACTTTATTCCAGGCCTTTTGTTCATCTTGCTATGGCCACACATATCCATAGTGGCTGGATGAAGATACTAGAGAAGGGGAACACTCTTGCACTTCCTCCCAACTCTCTCCTACAGTTCAGTTCCACCTTGTTGCTCAAGCCGGAATGTAAATAAATTGGTGACAGTGACACTACTGTAGTTGCCAAGTCAGTGGCCAAGGAAGTGGGATCACCAACTTCCCCTCTGCTCCCCCACCTCGACCTAATAATCTTAATTGGCCAATCTTTGGCTGTAATACAACGTGTTCCTACTTATGGCTATATCCACTCATTGGATTGCCTGAAGGTAGCCTCAGCTGATGCACTTTTTGCAGTGTGCTCATATTTACTTAAAAGGCCAAGTGGTGTTTTACATGTGTAAAAGTAAAAAAAAGTACTAACAGATACAGACCATAGATGTGGATGATGGCTCTCTACTGCCCTGATTAAGCTTCTGTCTAAAGTCTGAGGTGAAATTATATATGTATTTGTATTCCCATGATTGCCTTTATCCTTTAAAGGAAACCTGTGCTTGAAAAATGTGTGCTGCTGAATCATTGCCTAAATTGCTCGTTGCCTGGCTGTTACGCTGCAAAGGGCTCAAAACTTTTTTGGTTGCTGACCCAGAGCAAGAATGCAAATGGTTCATCTCTGACTTGACTGCATACTTGTTCTGGGTTAATCAAAGTATAGAGACCAGAGAAAGCCAAGCAGCTGACATTTTCAGAAGGAGGTCAGCAATGACAGCGTCCGTAAGTTTCTCTGCACATGACTGCTCAGATCTGTGTCTCGTGCACTTGTGTGCAAAAGCAACACTTTGAACCAAGAATTTGACAGTTTTTATAATTGTATTTTAAGATTTTCTGTAATGTTAAAGTTGTTTGCTGTTTTAGTATGCCAATGAAAAGGTTTTATTTTTCAGTCCTATCTTTATTGTCTTTCCATCATACACAGCAGGAGACTGTCCTGATAGTTTATTAACTTAAACTTCAATACAAACTTTATACTACAGTTATAAATCTATTCTTTCATGAAATAATAGAACTTCATTCTTGTTTTAAAATGATTACCTAATGCTATTGCGTACTAGAGATGCACTTATATAAAACCTGAGTTTGTACTTTAACCAGTCTCCTTACATTTGGAGTTAAGAAAATCAAATGTATAAACTGAAGGTCATTGTCCCTTATGAACCTTACAAACCATGACTGAGCTGTTATCGGTGATGTTCTCTCCTTTGGTAGAGAGTGCATTGCCAATGCTTTAAAGCAGAGATGTTTGGCATTTTGTGGAGTTACAGGTAGCAGTGCTCTCAATGACGGCACAGAAATGCCTAATACATTTGTATATATCATTGAGTATGGATTAGTACAGGGGTTGAGGGCAACCTTGGCCCGTCAGCTGTTGTGGAACTACATGTCCTATGAGACATTACAAGACTGACAGGCATGATGCAATTTGTGGTTTCAGCAGCGCTGGGGTGCCCAGAGTGTCTACCCCTGGATTAGAAAGACAAGTAGGACTCTGTGATTTTAAAGGAGAACTATGAGGCGCGTGCTTTTCACTCACCTCATAGTTCTAGCCGACCTGTGACAATGAGACTGTCACAGGTCGGCTCAGTAGATCGGGAAGTGAGCGAACACATACCGGCGTTCGCTCACTTCTCGATCCTGTCACGGCTCTCTGCCGTGACAGGGGAGGGACTGGATTTCCCCCTCCCCGCTCCGATCCTCCAGCGCTGACTGGCGGAACGGACAGGGGAGGGGGCGGGTACAGCTGGCTCTGCCTCTACATAGGCAGAGCCAGCTGTCACTCACGCAGCTGGGCGGATTTAGACATAATTGTCAGTATCCGCTTCTACGCGGCGTCTTAGTATACCGTGAGCTGTAACTCGCGGTATACTGAGCTTAGGGTGACGGGAGGACGCTAGTTTTTTGTCCTCCCGTTACCCTAATGAGAACTATGGGGAAAAGCCCTAACCCCATAGTTCTCCTTTTAAGAGGAACTTCACTTTTATCTTTAGAATGACAAAGGCACCTTTTAGAAATGTTTAGTAATGGTAATCTACAGATGGATACTACAGGCTTTTTATTTTTTGCATACCTTTTTGTTTTCTTTTCTTCCCCAGTATTCTAACAGTGGCCATTTTAACGAAGGGCAGGTTACTAGATTTCCCTTTACTTCCTGGAACTCTGGCACACGTGAGATTTCACAGCAATGCTCTACTGATGTATTCTTCCCAGGATGCAATGCTTGGGCACAAGCTACATCACTGATGCCTAAAAGGACCAGGAAGTGGGGGGGGGGGGGGGGGTCTGTGGGTGTAAACACAA
>NW_017307067.1:313304-314401 GCF_000935625.1 Nanorana parkeri | reverse complement strand
GAAAGGGGCGGGGGGGGGGGGGGGGGGGGGGGGGATTGTAAGTATGAAAGAAAAAATTTTGTTTAGCTAATGAATGTAAAATTATTTAATATCAGCATGCAGAGCTGTAGTCAAAGGGGGTAAAGGTCCACTTTAAACTCTGTTCGGAAGCACGGTACTTCATAAGGGGGAGTTTGTTGGGGTTGGAGTTATACTAATAAATCTACATTTTATTTCAGAATATGGTATGGGCTACAAACGTTCTTTTCTGTGGATTTGGAGGAGATAACCTAGGGTTAGGGATTATTTTAAGGACAGTTACATTTGAGGGGGTAACGTGTTAGTCTGTGTTTTTAAAGTTAGGAAAGGGTTACAGTTCAGGTGAGAGTATAGTAAATTTAAGCTAAGTGTAGGTTAGGTTAAAGAAGCTTTGTCACTGGGGAAATTTTTGCAATGAAGTGCAGACATGTAGAGGTACTAATGGGGTTTCTGCAGGGAGCAGGAAGACTTTTGGCCAGAAGGCCGTACTGATTTCTGAAGAATGTTGAATATGACTGTGTGTGTGTTGAAAGGTGGGGGGGTAGGGGGGGTTCATGGATAACTGTACAAAACGTTATCATTTAAAGTAGTGGCCCTGTCAGTCTTTAACAAAGCAACAAAAAAAGCTGAATGAAGTTTCCTGCAATAGAAATGCAGTATCATACTTGCCTCTTCCCTCCATTCCAGTGCTGTATCCTCCACCACACTCTAAGGGCTAGTTCACACCAGCCACAGTGCATTCCAGCCCGATTGGGGCTGAAACGCACTGGATCGCATTGTGGCCTGCTCACTTTGTTGTATGGCAGGAGGAGGCGTGGCGGTGCATTGAACTCAGCCACACGGGACAGCGTTGGACCTTAATGCCTGCGTTCCGGTCCGGTCAGAAAAAATGCTGCAGGCTTTAATGTCAGATACCTCTGTTCTATGCCATGCGCTGTGGTTCTATCCTTCAACCAGGGCCGGCCTTAGGGGTGTGCGAGCAGTGCGGCCGCACAGGGCGCCATGGCAACAAGGGCGCTGTGCGGCCGACACAGCTCGTCCTGGGGGCGGCTTCTCTCCCCCTCACCGCTGGGCGCTGG
>NW_017307067.1:301198-313294 GCF_000935625.1 Nanorana parkeri | reverse complement strand
ACATATTTTGCTATCACATAAGGGGGTTTTCTAACCCCCCTATGTGATAGCAATAAAGTTTCCCCCCCAAAAATGTAAAGTTACAAATAAAAAAGAATGAATTTTTTTTTAAAGTCCCCCCCATACATACACGCATGCAAACAGGCGTCGGGTGCGCATACGTGTGAAAACGACGATTTCGCCCATTACGCCGCACATGTTGCATATCGCCGCGAACGTCGGAATGAGAGCAATAATTGTAGGGCTATCAATCACTGATAACACTAAACTGATGAGCGGTAAAAGCTTTTAAAGCGTCACCTATGGTCAATTTTGGGCATGGTCATTTTTTGCGATTTTGCGGGTGCGCGCAATTTTAAAGCATGACATGTTTGGTGTCTATTTACCCGACGTGACCCCGCTTTTTATATTTTACCAAAAATATGGGTAATAAATGGGTGTGGTTACTGGGGGTGTGGCCACTGAGGGGTGTGGTCACTGAGGGGCGCTGTAAAGCTTTCTCGCACAGGGCGCCTAAAGGCCTAAGGCCGGCCCTGCCTTCAACTACTATGTTGCTGCAGGGCACAGCATTGATGTAGGGCACAGAGGATGGGGATACAGGCATCCAACATCCATACAAGTGTTGAAGGCTTTAGAGTTGTACAGAGGCTGCTAGAGGATGCAAGATGGGTGTTTAATGCCTCTTCTATTGCAGGTAATTCCATGAAGATTTTTTTTTTAAAGACTGACCGTTGCTTTAAGGTTGTTGGCCCGTGAGCTTCATATTATGTTATCATCCTTTGCTGGGAAATTCAACTGAAAGGGTAGTTTTAGTTTATTTAGTAGTTATATCATGAACTGCTGATTTTTATTTTTGATTTTTTTTTTATATTTTATATTGTACTAAAGTTTCATTGAATAATTATAGTTTTGTCTGAAAACTACAGTACAGTCACAGTGTCACATTTCCAAGTAACTGTAACTTTCCCTCTGGGATTTATTGAATCCTGCTTTAGCAATCAGCCATTTATTAAACTGCAGTTCTCTTTTTGTGTGGGGAAAGAAACTGGTACATAGCCAAATGCTTTGGTTTTATGTGGGTGAATGGCCTCCTATATTAATATAATTTACAAGTAAAATTGCATATTATTGATGCACACCAATAATATATTTACCATTTGACCAAATAATGCTAGCTATGAATTGGCTTTGGGCAGTCTGATTTTGATATACTTGGCTACACAAATGGCCATATCTGATAAATCCATACATTTGTGATTGGATTTGTGGATTAAGCAGGGCAGAGGTTTTACAATGGCCACATAAAAGGGTAGACGTAATCTTTGTTCAACCATACTTTCCATCCCATTCCTTCTTATCCAAGCAGATATTAATTATGATGAGATTTTAACCTTGCTTTATGACTATAGTGATTATTAGCAAATGTAAAGCTATTCCATCCTACGAATATAGAACTATATATGTAATGTTGCAGCTTGGTAGCAGGCACCTTGAAGTTAATCTGTGCTATGCCCATGCAGGGCATTTACTTAGCTCTTTGCATGCTTTGACTTTCAGGAAGTCGAAACTTGCATAGGAATTGCAGGCTGCAGCAGATTGGGGCAGAAAACAAGCTTGGCCTAGATAAGAGCAAATATTTTATGGTGCCTGCTCTCAAACCGCAGCACCACTGTAGAGCTATGGTTAGTCATTTGTTTTTTTAAAGTTTGTAGTACTTTATACAAACAATAAAAAAATGGTCAATCCCAACCTTTGGTCAGTTATGTTCCACCATTAGGCCCTTTCCACTTTTAATTTGCTTGTGTTGTTTTTCATAGAACTCAACTCCTTGATTATAAAATAATAAAGAAAAAAAATCAGTGGCCCTGCAAAAGAAGAATAAAAAAATATCTTGCTGCAAATCTAGACTCTACAGCGGCACTGGCTTTTTAATACTTAGGGCTCCCCAATCCAGTGTAGCTCAGCTTCCATTTTGAATGAGGACCAGTGTCCAACCCACGTCTCGTCAGCCTAGGCGGTGATGAACAGCTTACTGGCGAGGGCTCCCTGTACTCTTGGATGGTACGCTCATGTCATTATGTTGGGTCCAGGAAAAAGAGCCTCGCATCACCTTTGCTGAATGAGAAGGATTCATGATTGCAGCTTACTGACCAGAAGACTGCAGAAAAGAGGTATGTTTAATGGGATTTAAAGAAAAGTGGTGGGGGTTGAAGAGGAGTTGGGGTTTAAGTTAATTTTGTGAGTCACAGCTGTCTATGACAATGCTGACACTGTAAACAAAGATTGTGCTGCCATCACATCACATCACATCCTTGTCTGGAAACTGCCTACAGGGACCACATAATTACTTCTATAAGGATTTCTAGTGCACATTTTGTATATTCTCATGTACATGCAAAATGGATACAACCTCTGAATCCGAAAGCTAGCATCTAGAGATGAACAAATCCACTGATACACTCTTGAATCTGCCCATGTGCCAGTCTACTAGATTTTCCTATTTATTTCTTAAGTAGGATGCTGTGAAGCTGTAGCTGGAGGATACAGATCAAGCTTCAGTTGTCCTCCTCCAGGGTGATTGCATACTTAGGTTGCTGGACATTATATTTTGTGGATCAGATGGTCATGACAAATAAACCTTGTGAGTCAAGGCAGCAAAGTACATTTCCCCAGATTTGGGCAATTCTATCAATGATCTTAATTGTTTAGGCCAGTACATGCTTCAGACAAGGTCCTGCAGTTGCCATTGCACATAATGCAGGTTGATCCAACAACATTTGCCACTTCCAATTTGGGAATGCCATTTACTTATGATTTTGATACTGGAGTTCTTTGTAGGCAGTAAGTACTAGGTTTATTATGTGTTTCAGTTATCTTTTGTCATTAGCAGGTCTATACCAACAGCAGACAAAATGAATAAGAATCATTATTTGTTATTTGTATTATGGTATATTATATATTATCCAGTTGTTATACAGTAAAAGTATAACATATACTTTTTTTTTGTGCTACTAGTTGATATTATCTAGTAACATCCACACATATTGCAGAGACATTTCCCACAGGATTCAGATGACCTACCAGCAGAAGTTGGAGCACTTGCAGGAAACTTGCAAATGCCAGGAGGACAGACTCTTCTGAGAATAATTTACACAACAATCAGGACTCTGCCTTGGATTAGGTGGAACTGGGAGTGGTTTACAGCAATGGGTGGGTAGTTTCTTATAAATGCCGAGTGACTACCGAGCATTTTCTGATGGGAGAAGTCACCTGCCACTGACAGTCTGGCAGACATAAAAACACTTTGGAAACTTGGCAATAGGATGACTAGCACATAGTCAAGGCTCATTTTTATTAGTTTCTGTTTTTCATGATAATCCCTGCAATTTCTGAAGTGCCAGGAACACTTTAACTCATGATGAACTTCTTTACCATGTGAATTTACGATGCCACATTAATAGTATTTAATGCACTTATGGGCTGTCTTAGAAAATAAACCATTTCAACAGTTTGTGTTTTGTGCAGCCAGAAATATTTTGTATTGCTATTTTAATTGGGATTCATTTAGACCTTGATCCCTCAGTATTTGTAAAGTAACTCTGCTGTTTAAAACGAATGCTATATATTTAGTGGCCAGCCTTGTTACTCCCAATCTGGAACATAGGTGATATTGTGTTACTCTTCTAAAATCCAAACTTTGACTTTAGAACTACCGGTCCCCCTTGCTGCTGCCAATAAAACAAAAGACAATGTGACTCTCCATTTCAGTTGACAGGGGCACAGGCTTCAGCGCTGGATCCACTTGTCCCTATTTTCAAAAACCGCACTGCAAGGGACATGAACGGTGGGGTTTGGTATAAAAAAAGTTAGGTGTAGCGTATAAAAAAGGCTTCACAAGATATTTGTTTGCTTATTTAATGTTTTATTAATTTTAGTTGAATAAATGTACAAACAGGTTAATCACTACGAGGTAACCCAAAAAAATTCTCACTACAATATAGTGCAAGGTAAACAATAGTATCTTGCAGTTCAACATAGCCCAATATCTAAAGCAAAATATATATAAATAAAAATAAATATACACACACACTCTTTATGCAGTATGTGTACTGCATGCAGTTTGTACAGGGGGGATGGGAAAAGCGTCAGCGGAAGCAGGGAGTAAGGAAAAGGGTTCCCAAAAGACCGCAGGGAGCCATAGTACTATAGGTGCAGTAGATCTGAGTGTAAGGGGAATAGTGTTCTTGAACCAGGTCTGCCACATTGCCTGAAATGTATGCATCTTATTTGAGATGTTTGCTTAAATTTTCTAATGGATTATAACCTGGGTAACCCTGAATCTAGTTATTTCTATGTTTAGGGTGCTTCTCTTTCAAGCTTTGGCTTTGTTTGGCTGCTGTGAAAACATTGATCATCAATTAAACTTGGGGATTGGTGAGGTTAGGGGGTTTCTTCTGGCTACAGGGCAGGATTACCAAATGTGGAAAAAGGTACCTGTCTGCCCACAACAGCAAAAGTATGCAGAACAGTTTCTAGAGGATAAAAGGTACCAACCTTTGAGGGCCTTAGTTTGTTTCCAGTGCTAAGTCATTATGCGAACTTGACTTTGGAGGCGGGTCATTGCCTGGCTTCCTGATTAGCCTGAAAGCCGGCTCCATGCTGTTTGGCTGGATTGATGCTGATTGGTGGGAAAGCCAGCTTCCTGGCTGATTGGCTGGGATTGGCCAGGAAGCCGGCTCCATGCTATTTGGCCAGCTCTAGGCTGATTCGCAGGGAAGCACTGGGCCAAACAGCATAGAGCCTGCTTCCTGGCCAATCAGAAAGCCGGGCGGCGGGTCATTACCTGCGGCCCAGCTTCCTGATTGGCCATGAACCCGGCTCCATATTCCTTCACGGCACTGCTGGTCAGAAGAAATCTCCCTCTGACCAGAAGTTCCGGTATCGGGGAAGGTATCTTAGCATTTGGGCAAAAAGAGGACTTGCCCAAATACTCGGCACCGATACTAGAATCGGTGCATCCCTTCATCTTCATGATTGTGGGAGTCTTATAAATTGTTTAACACTTGTACTTTTCATAATTATACTAGATGATAATAGTGGTAAGATTAAACATACAAAGTCAAAATAACTCCTTTTAGGAAGGTCTTTGTTGGCATGTTGGCAGTAGAAAAATGTACCAAGGTGATGTATAACATATGAATATATGAAGACCAAAAGGTAATAGTGCAGTATATCAATGCAGGAACAACAGTGAGAATAATAAAGATTGTTCAGATACTTTTATGGAGTTGTGTGACAGTAATAATTACTGTGTGAAAGTTGAGATGTTGAGAAAATGAATCAGCAAGAGGAACAAACCTCTTAAATTGAGGAAAACTTTGACAATTCTTTTATCTGGGTGAGCTGCACTTAGAAGTACCTGTCAGGAAGAGAAGAAAGGAGCTTGTGTCCAAACATGTTTTGCCAGGGAAGAAAATACCAGAATTGGCTGCAACTGCTAACCCAAAACATGACCCAAAACTGATTGGGGGGGAAAAAAAAAAAGTTTAAACCTTTTTATTTGAAAATGTTGTAATCGTAGAAGAATAAAGGTAAAGACGGAACTAATTTTCCAAGCAGTAAAATGAATGTGTCAAATACTAACTGTGACAGTGTGGCTGTGTGACTGGCAGCCATTTTGTTCAATGATTCATTTGGCAACCTATCGGATCTTTTGTAACTATGATATCACTCGAGACATAAAATTGTATCTCATGCTCAGATTGCAACAATACATGTGTCAATCCATACAATCAGTGCACTCATTTTGATAATCACTAGTAATGGTTGGGTCAGAATTGGTCTATGTAGGTCTTTTTTATGGGAAAGTAAAGTGCCACAAACCATCAGAATCACTTGTTAGCGTACACACATGTGCCAACTTCATGAAAAACCTCTGTGCAAGCCAGAGCCAGTTGTTAAAAGCTCACCATGGGAACCCCGTTAACACATTTGGCTTAATTGCAATGAAGGTTGCTGTAAGCCCCGGCTATAAAATTTGGACAAGCATACATATCCCTGCCTGTTGTTGGTCAGCCATCTGCCTAATGTATATGACTGGACTGCAGTGACGAAACATGCCGCAACGTATAACACGCATGCTATAATGTGTTACAGCAACGCTGTTGGGTGTGACAATAGGTGTAGCTACTTGGAGCACCTGATGTTTCTTTACATTTGAAGCCTGTCAGACTGCCATGTCCCTGCTGCCAAGTTAAGAAAGATGAGCTGTGATTTCAGGGGCACTGCTGTGAAATTTGAGGATGAAATTGCACAGGTGCATTTTAAACACCTTTTGTGAAGCACCATGGTCCTACAGCTACACCCCTTTTACTTGTTCTTTTTCTGAATATAGGCAACTGTAGAAACTACTAACAAAAGTGGGGAACTCCTTTTCATATATTCTATGTCTCCAACTACTTATAATGATTAGCAGATGATGTAGAACCTTTGCTGTTCAGTGAAACAATTGCTGGGTACTTCTGAATCACTGCACAGTGCCGTTAAAGACAAGTTTTTTGAGCCATAACACTTAGTAATACAGTATGTACATAACATTGTTGAAATTACAATTCTGATTACTCACAAGAATATGTGGGTGAAGGTGGAAAATACTAATTATTAGTGGAATACTTCCTCTTCCCATAGTTGGCATGGACAGCATCCAGTGGAGTCCTTGTAGGGGAGGGTGAGGGTGTGATCTCGTTTGCCCCAACCTCTTTCTCTTTAGGCTGGGTTCACACCCATGCGTATCGAATATGCGCATTTGTTACGTGTTTTTACAGCGTTTCGTGGTAAAAACCGCGCAACACAACGCGCGTTTCCGAGGGCTACCTGGCTGTATCCCATTGGATCCGCGCTGCAAATATGCCCCAAAGAAGCTCCTGTACTTCTTTGGGCGTAGGGCGTTTTGCAGCGCGTTCCTACGCGCTGTAAAATGCCCAGGTGGGAACCATGCCCATAGGCAATCATTGGTTTTCACATGTTGAGCGTTTTACAGAGCGTAGGAACGCGCTGTAAAACGCCCAGGTGTGAACCAGGCCTTACTTTTACTGGACAGTCTGGTCTGCATGTGTAGAAAAATTTATTTGAACTAGAAAATTAAAACTAATACACTAAATGCTCATTACATGTATTAACTGCATACAGTTGGAGCACGATCTAGAACATGATATTATTCCAGTAGAGGTCCTTAAAGGCTTGTAAAACATGTTGAATTTTCTTGTAGCACCTGCTTTGAATCTCATTGGGCTATGATTATAAAATGTAAAGGCAGGTTCGGATAGCTTATATTGGTCTTTTCATATACACTATATTGCCAAAAGTATTGGGACGCCTGCCTTTTCATGCACATTATTATTATACAGGATTTATATAGTGCCAACAGTTTGCGCAGCACTTCACAATATAAGGAAGACATTACAATCACAATACAATTCAAGACAAGATGGTAAGGACGGCCCTGCCCGTGAGGGCTTACACATGAACTGTAATGGCATCCCAGTCGTAGTCCTTAGGGTTCAATATTGAGTTGGCCCACATTTGCCGCTATAACAGCTTCAACGCTTCTGGGAAGGCGTCCACAAGGTTTAGGAGTGTGTCTATGGGAATGTTTGACCATTCTTCTAGAATCGCATTTGTGAGGTCAGGTACTGATGTTGGACGAAAAGTCCTGGCTCGCAGTCTCCGCTCTAATTCATCCCAAAGGTGTTCTATTAGGTTGAGGTCAGGACTCTGTGCACAATTTCATGCTCCCACAAAGTTGGGAGCATGAAATTGTCCAAAATGTCTTTGTATGCTGATGCCTTCAGAGTTCCCTTCACTGTAACTAAGGGGCCAAGCCCAACCCCTGAAAAACAACCCCACACCATAATCCTCCCTCCACCAAACTTTACTCTTGGCACAATGTAGTCAGGCAAGTACTGTTCTCCTGGCAACCGCCAAAACCCAGACACGTCCATAAGATTGCCAGACAGAGAAGCGTGATTCATCACTCCAGAGAACACGTCTCCACTTCTCTAGAGTCCAGTGGCGGCGTGCTTTACACCACTGCATCCGACGCTTTGCATTGCACTTGGTGATGTAAGGCTTGGATGCAGCTGCTCGGCCATGGAAACCCATTCCATGATGCTCTCTATGCACTGTTGTTGTACCAATCTGAAGGCCACACAGAGTTTGGAGGTCTGTAGCTATTGACTCTGCAGACAGTTGCCGACTTCTGTGCACTGTGCGCTTCAGCATGCGCTGACCCCGCTCTCTCTTATTACGTTGTCTACCACTTCGTGGCTGAGTTGCTGTTGTTCCCAGTTGCTCCCACTTTGTTATAATACCACTAACAGTTGACCGTGGAATATTTAGTAGCAATTAACTTTCACGATGGACTTATTGCACAGGTGGCAACCTATCATGGTACCACGCTTGAATTCACTGAGCTTCTGAGGGCGACCTGTTCTTTCACAAATGTTTGTAGAAGCAGTCTGCATGTCTAGGCGCTTGCTTTTTTACACCTGTGGCCATGGAGGTGATTGGAACACCTGAATTATTATTATTATTATTATTATTATACAGGATTTATATAGCGCCAATAGTTTGCACAGCGCTTTACAATATAAGGAAGACATTACAGTCACAATACAATTTAAGACAAGATGGTAAGGAGGGCCCTGCCCGTGAGGGCTTACAATCTAAAAGGGAGGGGCAAGTGATACATGAGGAGGTGAATCCAATGATTTGGAGTGGTGTCCTATTAATTTTGGTAATATAGTGTATATAGGCACCAGCCTCCTACTTCCTGGCCAGATGCACTCCCCTCACCATTGACAGCTAACAAGTTGATGCCGCGCTATGAAGGCTCTTGCTTCAAGAGTAGCCATTGCACCTGTATGATAGAACAAAGCTGAAAATAGACATCAGATTGTGGTCTATGTCATGCAATGTTATTTTCTAACATCTAACTGGCCACACCTGTTATGATGTGATCATTTCACACAACAATTGACTTATTGTTTTCAATGAAATATATAAAAAAAAACAATGGGATGAAGCATTCATTTGGATGAATTTAAACAACCTTATTTTTTAAATCAAATTAACTGCTTAAATCGTACATCAAAATCAACTCTGGCTTTTCTCGGATATATACAGTATATCTATTTCTAATACAAGCAAGGTAAGTACCAGTAGTTGACCTGGTATCTGTATTTCTTGCAGTGCCTGTACAGCAAAGCTCAGACTGAGAGAGGGAGAAGTGAGTGACAGATGAGCATATTGGTTTGCTGCCTCTCCTTTCAATGTCTAGTCACAGGTTGGAGAAGGGACAAGACCTGTTAGTTTTCATTGTGTTTTGTGGCATAGCTGTGTAAAACTCAAGACGGAAGTCAAAATAGCTCTGAAATATGTATTGCATCTGTGTATTTAGCTGTTGTCTGTAGTTCAGCATTTAAAAGTTTATTTAAAAAAAAAAAGAATTGTAAAATCAATACTTGAGTAGCATCCGAATGCTTTATTATAATTGCTAGGCATGTGTTTGTAATGAATGTCTGAAAACACTAACAGTTACAGTAACTAAAGGTGCCCATACACCTTGCGATTATTGTATGAAATCCATCGATCGTACGATAATCGCAAGGTGTATGAAAGGCGTGCAACCATTTTTAACGGTACGGTCGCACGTCTTTTGTCGAACCAGCATGCTAGAAAACCCGCCGAGAATCGTACGATTGTCGGCGGGTTTCTAGCCAGCTCGTTCGACAACTATGGAACGGGCCGGTGTGCGCATGCGCACACTGCCCGTTCAGCGTTGCGGTCATCAGAAGCCCGCCCCTGTCCAAGATGCGCAGATCGTACAAGCTTTTAATTCGCTTACGACCATCGCAAGACAAAAGTCTTGCGATGGTTGTAAGGTGTATGGGCACCTTTGGGCTGGCCATACACCTATCAATTATTTTCCTTCAACCCGCAGGCTGAGAAAAAAAAATTTATCAGATTTCTCCATCAACACAAACGGCGTGTTGATCGAGGAATCCCTCTGTTTACATTGTATTACCCGATCAAAGCGTGCAACTCATTTGGCTGCCGGCACTGATCGTACGAACATTTTCCAGCTGGCTCCTTCGATCAGCTGATCGAGGAATACCGGCTGAAAGTGATCCGACAGCCCCACACACTACATTATATAACATTAACGGTACATTAACATCCGGCCAAAGTTTGAGCATTGTATAGGCACCTTTTTAAGCCAATTTTATTTTCTTCTAGCATAGCGTAAGGGCAAGGTTAAAACGCATTTTCAGGTTTGTTTTGCCATTTGTGTCCCATTCAAGAGAACAGGAAGTAACCATAGATCTGTCTCCTCCTAGACACTTGTCATCAAAACAAGTGTTCCCATTGGAAGATGGGACCCACGTTGGGTCCTGATGGCAGTGGTCACAATGACAGACAGAGGGTAAATCTCCCTAGTGGGGACACCAGAACAAGATAAACAAAAAACCTGACAAGGTTCTAATACCTCATCACCCACATCTACAATAAACATATGTTTATAACATGACTTTAGTGGAAGAGTGACAACATTAGCCCTTATGACATAAGTGGACCTAGTTGTAAGAGATGATTTAAGTTATTTTGAATTTTTGCTGCTCAATATGCCATTCACTGGATGGTTCCTGATACTCCTACGCTGTCAGGTATTTTGTTTCTTGTGTGCTGCTCCTGTCTGCCTGTGTGGGGGCAAATGGACCAAATTTAACATCTTTCCGCTCGCCTATTAAAAGAATTTCGAACTCGAAGCTTTTAGGTCTGTGATAAACAGCTGTAAAATGCAGTTTAAAAACCTCACAGGATGTACAGGTTTCGTAAGAGCTCAGATAAAATGGAAAATGTGCATACACCTAGACTGTAAATAGACTAGGACGTTTACATGACTGTCAGTAATGGTCATCCTGTAGTAGAAGATATCAGACATTTTTGAAATTGCAGTCTCTTTACTTGTTTGTAATTTGTATTTTTTTTCTTCTCCAAATTGTATCTTTGGCATTATTTCAAAAATAATATTCCTCTGAATGCGATTAGTATTTTCAAACCCACTTTTTTTTTTTTATAAAAAAGCAGCATAGGCTGCACAACTTACCATCAATCCAGAGCGGTCTCCCACAGCGCTTCCTTTTACATTTTTAAAGAGAAATGTGCTTTCTAGTGTTCATATTGCTAAAGTGTAGATAAAAGAGAATTTGGAGCTTGTTCAGCGTGTGGTACTAATCCTCCTCCCCATGTCATTCCTATACAGCTCTAAACTAGGGAAAAATAGGGGCAGTGGGGCATAAACACTTTTTTTTAGCATGAAATGTCCTCACAATACAGCATTTATAGGATATATGTACTTATATTTCAGTCCAATTATCCTTTAAAATTGCCCCCCCGCCCCACTATTCCTGTCTGGACTGTAAGACTTTCCATTCCTGTTCAAAGACCAGCACAGAGCACTAAATGTGGGGGAGCGGGGGCAGAAAGCATATTTAAAGTGCATTTCCACTTTTGCAGCCAAAATTGAGAACACTGATTGCTGACTGTTTGTAGAACAAAACTGGACATAGTATGAGTTACTATGTACCAGTTATGAATGAATAGGAGATAATCTACATCACTTCCTGTGCATTCATAATTTTGAACATGGTAAACATATCTCCACAAGTTATGAATGAACAGGAACACTTGATATAGAGGATTCCTGTTCTTTTATAACAGGGGCTACAGAAAAAGAGATTGTGGACTCTGTGTCCTCAATCTCTTTTCCTATTTTAAAAGGGAAATATCAGGGATCTATTTAGACCTTTGATATTTTACCAAAGCCCCACAGTAAAGTTAAAAAATACAAATATTTAATATAAATAAAATATAAAAAATGTGAACTGTTCAGCAGACTGTCCCCTTTAAATTAATAGCTGTCATCAGCGGCCGCCGGCATCTGGAGTCTCTCATCCCTCCCTGGAGCCATCCCAGGGAGGGATGAGGGACTCCATGGATCCCCACTGCTTGTAGGGTCTGTGGCAGCGGGGATCC
>NW_017307067.1:265970-301031 GCF_000935625.1 Nanorana parkeri | reverse complement strand
TTTGGGGTGTCTTTTACAAACGCTAGCAACGCAGCATGTGAAAATCAAACCAATAGGAAAAAATTGCAGAAAATTCAAAAATGGCTTGGCCAGCTGATTTGAAAAATGTTCCGGAGGGCTTGGCAGCGAAAGGGTTAAAGGTTAGAAAAAAAAATGTATTTTCGGTTTCAGCCTGACATTTATTTAGTTTCGGTTTAAAAATGTTAGTTTCAGTGCATCTCAATATGTGTTTTCTCTGTTTAACTGCAAAAGTGGAGTGGAAAAATTATGAATAGAAGATATTTTTCTCCATGGATTCTTAGATATAGGATCTATGATAATGCTAGCAGAGGTCTGGAGGTAAGAAAGATAGTTCTTTACCCTGTGTTGGTAAATCCCATTCTGGGGCTGGTTTTACTAAGAGTCTGATAGAGCCCTGGGTGAGACCGACTCCGCATTCTGTGGGCCGTAATTTTGGCAGTGACAGCACAGATCCTCATTATTGTGCAGCTGGACCTAGCAGAGGCAGTACACAGGGGCCAAACCAGTAGTGTGTGTGTGTGTGTGTGTGTGTTGGAGGCACACAAGGACCAAACCAGTAGTGTGTGTGTATTTAGTTTCGGTTTAAAAATGTTAGTTTCAGTGCATCTCAATATGTGTTTTCTCTGTTTAACTGCAAAAGTGGAGTGGAAAAATTATGAATAGAAGATATTTTTCTCCATGGATTCTTAGATATAGGATCTATGATAATGCTAGCAGAGGTCTGGAGGTAAGAAAGATAGTTCTTTACCCTGTGTTGGTAAATCCCATTCTGGGGCTGGTTTTACTAAGAGTCTGATAGAGCCCTGGGTGAGACCGACTCCGCATTCTGTGGGCCGTAATTTTGGCAGTGACAGCACAGATCCTCATTATTGTGCAGCTGGACCTAGCAGAGGCAGTACACAGGGGCCAAACCAGTAGTGTGTGTGTGTGTGTGTGTGTGTTGGAGGCACACAAGGACCAAACCAGTAGTGTGTGTGTGTTGGAGGCACACAAGGACCAAACCAGTAGTGTGTGTGTGCTGGAGGCACACGAGGGCCAAGCCAGATGGTGTGGTGGAGCCACACAAGGAGCAGCCAGGGAGGCTATAGGATTTGGAAAGGCTGAAAGAGCCAGAATGAACATCCAGGGGGGCTGTAGAATTTGGAAAGGCTGAGAGAGCCTTTCCAAGGAATAGAGACAGTGTGCTTTTGGATCCAAGCCTGTCAGTAGGACAGGAATCTGTGGATGGACTGTAATTTCTCTCCCCGTCCCTGTGCCGATCGTGGATGTGAGGCGTGGATGCGGGCGGGTCTGGCAGCGGCGAGCGTGAGGTGGGGAGGAGGTGCGGCGCGCAGCGTATGTGGAGCCGTGAACAGGGCCAACTAAACGAAAACCGATTAATCGATGATTGAAAACGTTGACAACTTTTTCAATCATCTATTATAATCGACTTAGTCGATTTAGTTGTTGCAGCCCTATTTAAGGCATCTCTAAGTGAAAAATTATTACATCCAGCAGTTCATGTCTGTAAAGGGAAAAGAGGTGTGAGATCTTTAAAAATTTATTTCGCCTACCCCTCCCTTCCTGAACTAACCTATACTAACCTTCCCCTCCCCAGCTTCTTACATACTCCTGTAGTAGTGCAACAGCCTATTTACTCCACTTCGGCAGAAGTCTTCTGGTGCTGGCCTGAAATGCCCCTATTCTGTTCAAAAAAACAGGTTGACCTTTCATTTGGGAATCATGATTTTCTCCAATACCTGCTTGCACCTGAAGGTTCCTAATGCATGGACACCTCCTTGCTTTTAGTACCCAAAGGACATTGTTCCAGGACTGCTTCTTGGAAGGAAGCAATCCTGCCTATCAGTTTAACACAGATCATAAAAATGTTTTTTTTCCCTTTCCAAACACAAATTTAATTACAGAAAGTAAATAGGATGTATGATGTGAGTCACTGTTGTATGGTTATTCATCACCTATGCATGGTATGATCAGTCCCATCTCCGTTTAATTATAAAATTTGAGACGTCACTTTTGCTCTTCTGTGTGTTTTACGCCTGAGATGGCTGCACTGACCATCTCGCCACGTAATGGGCCGTCTTCCTGTGCGATCTTTCATTTCCCCCTTCATTACTGCACCTCTTTCTCTGGCAAATAGAGCTGTCAATTGAAAGAGACTTTGCTATTAACTTTATCTATTTGGTGCTGGTAACAGATGTCAATAGATCGAATTCTTTGATGTTTGATAAACTAGATGTCTTGATTTCCCCCCCCCCCTTTCTCCCCCCAGAAGTTTTATTCTGCAATAAATGTCAGAACAATTAAACTAGCTTCCTGTGAAGGCCAGTGTGTTGCCATCAGCTAGTAAAGCTAGGAGAACCATTAGTAATCAGATAAATTGTGGAGACGATGTACCAATTTACCAGCTTGTTTTCCCTCTCCCGTAAAAAAAATTATAATATATGTATGGGAGGAAGCAGCCCAGCTGTGTGGCCTCACTTGTGCTTTGCCTCTGCTGCCTTGATGGTTTTCGTTAAAATAAATACTGTCCAAACTCTTTTGCTGGCGGTTGCAGAGGCTGGTGGAATATTGTAAGGGTGTGCAGCACAGGCCAGTTTTATCTCCTCCAGAAACTAATAGATAAAGTGCTGCATAACTTAAAGAGATTTAGTAGCTGGAGGTAATGATGTTAAATGATCAAAGCAATACCACAGCGCTTGTTAAATCACTATTTTCAGCGTGGGCCATTAACACGGGCCAATTTAGATGGGTCATTGACTTAACATACCTAGAGCTGTTTCCCACAAAGTTATTTCTTGAAGATGGATAATATGCTGGTGATATTTTTGTGAATTATTTTTTTCATGCACCTGTGGAGATAACAAACTGATGTGATTCTCTACAAGAGCAGTTTTTATTTTTTCATTTCTTCTTTTTTGGTGTTTTGAAGATCCTAGACTGGTTTTTAAGGTGTTAAAAGGAAACTATGAAATGTTGGTTGGGATTTCAGTCCCATTTTTTGGCAGTAGAGTCTCTTTAAAATAACCTGTGCCTAATTCTTGGAAGCCTTTTGTTTTTGGTTGCTGTTTTCCGACATGTGGGACAAATTCAGGTACTTCTTCATATTGCCAATTTACGAACCTGTCATTTTCAACTGGTTCATGAATCTGGGGCAAGCACCAACATTTGTTGTGCGGATGCACAAAGCAATACTAAAGAGTTGCTGTAGACAATCTTTATGAATTCCACAGACTATTTTGTTAAATCAAACATGAAGTACGAAGCACAGTAGGTTTCTGGCAGATCAATAGGCAGAAGTCCTCTCATACCGAGCCCTTCTAGAATTGTATGGGGCATTAATTTCTACACTTGCAAAGTTACGTGAATAACCAAAAAAAGAGTTTGTCTTCCCTTCTCTTTATTTGAAGCTTCATGGCACTTTGAAGTGCATGTCCCCTTAAAATGTTCTAATCATTTCAAGCGTTTAATAGCCATTGTATAAAGGCTAGCTTTCAGCAGAGGATATCTGTTTTTGCATGTAAATGTATGCCGGAAAAGTTTGTTCTTTTTAATTTAATAACCACAACATCCCTTTGGATTCATCTGATCTTTAGGGGCAGTGTGACAAGTATGAACACGTCCAAAGCAGAGAGAGATGGAGATCAAGGCAAGGATCTGTGTTTTTCCTCATGTTTAGGCTGGCAGATTAGGAGTTAATCAACCCAGGAAAATCAATTTAGAATAAAGTAAGCTGGTGGGTGAAGCCTGAAATCATTCATTCATCCATCGTTATGTATCACAGCAGCTGGAGCAACCCAAAGTTCTCAAGCTGTCTGAACTTTTATAATAGCAGAAAAAGCATTGCTATTTGCTTGGCTCCTAAACCACCTGTTATAGTGCATTTTCCCTTCTCAGAAGGAAAAAATGACACGACAAGCTCTCATGTGTAGATAACTCAACTTGGATTGAACTTATTTACCAGTTGCTTACGGTTGTAGTATATAGAACATCATGGAAGGCAATTTCCAAGAAAATGGATGGGTGACCCTCAGTGTAGCACAGGGCAAACCTCGGCCCTCCAGCTGTTGTGGAACTACAAGTCCCACAAGGCATTGCAATTCTCAGCCACAGACGTGACTCCTAGAGACAGATGCATGATGGAATTTGTAGTTTCACCACAGCTGGAAGGCCAGAGTTTGCCCCCCTTGGTCTAATAGCTCAGAGCGGTGCCCATTTCCCACAGGCTGCTAAAAAAAAAAAACCCCTACATGCTATTATTTGAAGTGCTTGAAGAACTAAATGATTATTTTCATCTGATAGTGAAGCTTTGTAATGCAAAATCAAAATTGAGGAAATTTGATTTGAGATTAATCTAAGAAATAAGGCCCCTTTCTCAGTATATCTGCACGTGTTTTCGCTGCGCAATTTTGCACTTGTTTTTTACGTGCGTACATTTGAAGTAGAACTATGAGATGAGTGAAAATCACTCATCCACGTAGTTCGAGCCGACGTGTGACAATGAAACTGTCAGATGTCGGCTCAATAGATGGGGAAGTGAGTGGCGGTCTCCGTATACCGCGAGCTGTAGCTTGTGATATACTGAGCTTTGGGTCACGGGAGGATGCTAGTATATGTCCTCCTGTGACCCTTTATAGAACTATAGGGAAAAACACCCCATAGTTCTCTTTTAAGTTGCGTGTTTTTGTGAGCAGATTGTGACACATTGATGTAAATGGACAAACGCACGTGAAACGCATGCAAAATAATTGTGTCACACATTTCCAAGCATTTCCTATTGAGTCTGTGGGACAAATGTGCTGTAATCTGTACTTTTTCCAGCGACGGGTTTCTACGTTTGACGTAGTGCGTAGCGGTTCAGCGCAGACACATGCGCACCACAAATTGCCTAGGTGTGAACGGAACCTTAAAGGAAATTTGAGCTGACAGGACATTACATGATTCTAAAATGAACCCTTAGGAGGAAGGAAAAAGCTGAATAGGTATTTCTACAAACGTACTAATTTAGCCTGAATGTTTTAAAGGAACTAAAGTGATGATGTCAATGTTGCTCTCTACATCTTTACACTGTGAGTTCAGGGTGCTGTGGTTAGGTGCCCTCAAAGTGCAGGTCCATGACATCCTGTGCTCACAGTATGGCCTCATTCTTTTGGGTTGAATAACGCTGGGTATCATTCAACTTAAAATACTGGGGACATCATGTTGAGGAATCATTCCCTTGTAAACTTTGTTCCGAAAAGCAATTAAGGCTTAAAATGCAACTCTAGGCAGCAATCTTTAATTCAGTTATGTATCAATTAAAATTAATAATTTAAGATATTTTACAGATATCTACTATAAGTAGCTGAATGTGTTTTAATATGGAGTAAGTTTATCACAGAAGCACTGAAGCTGAAACAAGGAGGGTCAGCACCCTGATTTAGGGCTCTACTATTTTTCACATTGCGATCAGTCTAACAATTATAGCATACTTACAGGTGGGGAGAATACAGGAATCGCCTCACTGATGTGTCAAATCAGCAGACTGTAATACAGGGGTGGCAAACACAAGGCCCGCGGGCCGAATCTGGCCCGCCGGACCGAATCTGGCCCGCCGGACCATGTAATGTGGCCCGCACAGCAGCCAGGGCCGGTCCGCTATGCCGACTCTGTGCAGAGCAGTGTCTACTGTGTGGTAGCGAGCAGAGCCGGCACTACCACACAGTAGACACTAGAGGGCGCTGGTGGGGGAGGCCAGAGAAACACCTCCTACCCCAGCCCTCTCTACTCTGTGCTCTTTCCGGAGCTTGCTGGTGCTGTGCCTGCAGCCTGCACTGTCCCGGTACCGGCCGAGATATTAACATATGAATGGGCCGAAGTAATTTGCATATTAATAAGCAGCGGCCCATTCATATGTGACTAACCAGTAGCAACTGAATGCAGAGGCAACTATTTATGATAATAAAGAGTAGATGCATAGTCCTGTACAACCGGCCCTTTGAGGGTAACCATACTGCTGATGCGGCCCCTGATGAATTTGAGTTTGCCACCCCTGCTGTAATATGAGAGGTGACTAAGGAAGCAGAACTTCACTGGCCAATTTTTTTCGGAACTCATCCCTCAGATTTGAGTAGCAGTACCTAGGGGATAGTTGGGATTTGAAATGTGCATGTAGAGGTTGCATGAAGATGTAAGAGCAAGATAGAAATTCTAAGTGGGGCATATATCGAGACCCATAGATCATAATTTTTGCCTTGGAGTTTCAATTTGTTTAAAGAAAAATTCAGTCTGTTTGTTGAGTAACTTCACCTTCATGATCTTAATTTCCAGAGTTTTGAAGAGAAATTAGGGAGAAATCTTTTAAAAGACAGACTGCCTGACAGACGTTTAGTGGAGAGAGGCTTGACTGATGATCAGTCTGGTAACGATGATGAGTATAGCCGTATTCTAAATGAGGTGTAACTAAAGGTCTATATAGGGGAATCGGGACATCTTTCCTCCTGTTGGTGCTCCCCCTAGTGATATCTTAACGGTCACTATACAAGGGAATCAGGACCCCTTTCCTCCTACTGGTGATCCCAGTATTGATGCACCCCAGATTTCTATTTGCTTTCCCCGCTGCCAGCCCACACTGCAATTTTCTGACTTAAGCGCCGCCAAGTGTTTTTCCTCACTAGTTCTGCTAAAAACTGTACTCCCCATATTGTCAGAAAAGAAGTACAATGGGTGACCACAGTGGCTGTAACTGCAGTGACCAGCGAGAGCTTTTTTTTTTTTAAAGCTGATCTACCCCCTCCAAAACTAAATACAATGTTAGATTTTTAAAAATTGTAATCTAAAAGCCACTTTTATTTAAATTGATGTAGTGAGGTCCTCCCAGGCCCCAGAAGCATGCACGAAGTGAGGACCTTACAACAAAGGGTCAGGTTGGATCGGACAGCAGTGCTGGATCACCAGTTTCCACTGGTCTGGCATACTGCTGCACAAGTCACCACTAGGTCCGACAAACTCCTGCATGAGTGCCATCACAGCGCTGCAGGGTGCAACGCTCTTTATATTCAACAGAATGCTAGATCAGTGGATTTTTATACTTGTAACTGGGCTGAACAATAAAAGCATATTAAGTAAGACATTTACTGATTCGTTTTTTGGGTGAACACAGATTTTATCTTTAGGCTTTACAGCAACACCTCAATTGGTGTTCAGTTACGTTTTAATGATTACTTAACTCCATTTAAGGGGTTATGTGTGTGTTTCTTTCCGTTCATCTACAGACTTGCTAATAGAGTGACTTAAGAACAATACAAAAACATTCAGATCTTTATATTTCCTATACCTAAAGCTCAAAGTGAGTGAATACCTGGACAAGTGCTTGATTACATATATTAACTCAGATTTCTACACCAGAGCACAAAGAGTGGCATTTCAGGAGGAAATATGGACTTTTTGAGTGGGTTCCAAATGAGGCACAGTTGGGAGCTATGAAGTAGGTGCCCATGGGTGTCCTCCAGGGAAGTCTGTGTCCTTCAGGTCCATGAAGTCAGGTTCTATAGACTATGAAGTTTGTGTCTATGAACTTCAAACTTGGAAGCTTGTCAAATGCTGCTTGCTTTCAGGAAAAAAATCCTTGCTTTTTAGAAGCTACTGAGTTACTTTTATTTGTGTTTGAATTTATGTCAACCTTGTATAGGTGGCGCAAAGCAGGTCACACACAAATGCCCATGTACCCCGGCCCCGAGGTTACATTCACACCTACACATTTGTGGTGCAGTGTGAAAATCGAATCCTGCTTGCTATATTTTGGTGCAGTTTCTAGAGTAAGGTGAAATTCTACATTTTAGAGCTGTCATGACAGCAAGAGGCGAGGGTATATCTTCCATTAAGGGCCTGTTCACACGACGTGCGTTTTCTGTGCTGACCTGATCCGTACGCTCCTGCACTAGAAATGCATCCCAATGTATCCCTATGTGTTTTATGGGCTACAGTTCTCACTTGCGGAGTCCATTTAGGTTACGACAGAAAAAATACTGCATGTCACATTTTGTACGGTCCGGAAACGCAAAACGCACTGCACTGCAGCTAACATACTGACAGCCCCACTCCAGCAAAAACGTGGCCAAAACACACTGCATCAGTAGCACCGCGTCTGCAGATCCGCACCTGATCAGGGCCTGATATCATGTGAACAGGCCCTAAGGCTGGGTTCACACCTAGGCGTATCGAATATGCACGTCTGACCCGCGGATCGCGGTAAAAAAAAAAACTTGCAACAAACGCGCGTTTCCGAGGGCTACTTGGCTGTATCCCAATGGAAACGCGTGACAAAAACGCCCAAAAGAAGCTCCTGTACTTCTTTGGGCGCTCAGTGCGTTCATACGGCCTGTAATACGCCCAGGTGTGAACCATACCCATAGGAAATAATGGGATTTCGGTGTTTGAGCGTTTTGCAGAGCATTGGAACGCACTAAAAAATGCCCAGGTGTGAACCGGGCCTAAGGATAAATTTTTCGGTGACAGGTGGCTAAGATGGGAATTCGCATCACTTTGGAGAAATTTCCTCTCTCTTCCTCTCAGCATCAGGGAGAGTTTTCTGCAAAGGGGATGGTGTTTTCTGAAATCTAAATTGGGTCTAAATGATGTGATCAGAATGTTAGTAGTGTTTAGCAGAGTTGGCATAATTAAAATGTTAAAGTTGTTATCGTTTGCTATATTATGTTTCTCTATTACATGTTTTTGCACTAGTGTTATGATGAGTTAAAATGAGACACACGGATTTCTAATATAATCCTTATATTAATTGGCTTCACCATATGCTATAAATAAACAACACGCTGTGCTCTGTTTTCACTTAAGTCAAACTTTGCACCACATAAGTTAACATACTGATGACTTGCTGCCAGAACTCATGACTTCTTTAATATACATTTTATGTAGAGCACAATCTACTAATGTATTTGATTTATAGCATTTGCAGGCATATACTGTTCTGTATAGAGAGATTTAATATAACATTCTCGGTTAAAGTCCCAAAAGGCTTATAAAAAACCGCTGTCGACAGCATTCACAAATATACGTTTCGGAACAGAATGTACTTGAAGTGTATTTATTATTGACAAGGATGTAAGGAGTGTGAGGGCAAATTGTGAAGGATGAAACCAGCAGACTCTAAAGGGCCAGACTGACTTAAACTTACAAGTGATCTGACTGTCCTCCATCACATTTAGGAGATGCCCAGGCAGATGCCGCCTGTGCTGTTTATCTTAGGGCGAACCCTAGCCACTGGTTTCCTAACCTGTCCAATGGAAATTCCTCCTAAGAGTAGTCCACCAGTGGGTGTTTGCTGCCCCCATAGACATGTGATCATCTGTCTGACAGTACTGTCAGGTCTGTACACGCCAGTGTGCATGTGCATTACAACATATATGCAAGCTTTTTTCTATGTGCTTCCAGTGTGGTCACATGAATGCAGTTTGGCTTTTAGTATGGGATTTTATTTTGCACACTGCACTGGGCAGTGCATCTGCCTGAGAATGTTACTCTACAGCAGGAAGAAATTTTGCTGGAAGAACTGACATGTGCTTATATACTAACTTCATCTGCTTATATCTCTGGACCTACTGTTTACTTTGACGCATGATTTTTATTAAAGGTAACCTCTCTTTTTTTTTTTTTTATCTGAGTTTGTTACAAGTTTACTTCAACATTAGGACTTTGCCATGAAGGTTAATTTTTAATTTAAAATTGTAAAGTAGTGTTGCTTTTACCATATTAATGGCTTGCAGGCTTCTTTTCCAAACTGAACCCATATGCTGATTTCCATTTTAATAAATTAGTATTTCAGTGTTTTCTATTCTGGTTCAAACAAGTATTGAATAGACAAAACAATACTGCATGCTATGCCTTTAGTCAATGAAATGGTATTCTAACAATCCCAACACGTGTTGGTCATCACCTCTAAGGCTGGGTTCACACCTAGGCTATGGATACGCGTGGCAAATACGCCCCAAAGAAGCTCCTGTACTTCTTTGGGCGTAGGGCGTTTTGCAGCGCGTTCCTACGCGCTGTAAAACGCCCAGGTGGGAACCATGCCCATAGGCAATCATTGGTTTTCACATGTTGAGCGTTTTACAGCGCGTAGGAACGCGCTGTAAAACGCCCAGGTGTGAACCAGGCTTTAGAAGGATTTAGAATTTGGTCTTGATAGGGAGAAGATAGGGAGAAGACCCATTGGATCACCACTTGCAAAAATCGAGCCAAGTCTGCGTTACTATATTTCAATAACCGACTGCTTCACAAGTGCTTATCCTTCCATGCCTAGGTATTTCAACATGATGAGAAATCTATACCTGTGGTATGTCAGTGATCATTTTGTTGTTTTTCCAGAGAAAGCAAACATTCCCTGCTTTCATAATTTATAAGTAAGCATGACATGAGTACACACAGGAGGGCCACAGCTTAGGATGGGTTTTATCTGCATGAGGATGTTCAGCTTAGGGCTGCAACTAATGATTATTTTCATAATCGGTTAGTTGGCCGATTAATTTTTTTGTTCGTATAAAAAAATTAAATACCATCCTTAATTTAAAATAATATACACAAATGGAGTGTTACAAACATAAAGTTTACATCAGAATAAAACTGCATGCAATTTTTTAGCAATTGCAGTGCACTGGAACGCATGGCATTGCAGTACCGTGCAATCCAGTGTGGGTGATCACACTGCGGGTGGAAGGAGCGTTTGGGGTGCCATTGAAATGAATGGCACTGCAACGCAACTCCCGCAGCAGAATTTGTCAGGCCGAAAATTACTTTTTTCCCACCTTTTTTATAATTTTTTTTAAAAATAATTGTTTTGTAAGCACATGGCGCCTGAATATCTCCAGCCAGGAAATGACAGCTGCCAGTGGCAAGACTCTGCAGACGGCAGCTGAATGTAAATACAGCAGGTAGTGGGCAGGTGCAAAAGCCAATAGCAATCTGGATATTGCACCCGCCCACTGCTTGCTGTACCCTCTTCCCAGCGTGGAGGAGCGTAAAGGATCCAACCAACTAATCCATAATGAGAATAGTTGACAACTATTCTACTTATCAATTATTATTGATTTAGTTGGTTGCAGCCCCAGTTCAGCTGTTGTCCAATGAAAAGGAAGGTGGCCAGGCAATGGAACAAAGTCTGCAAAATGAATTGAATGTCTTGAAAAAATGGCACTGCATGCAAGTAAAAATTTAAAGCCAGACATAAGAATGCTTCCAAATGATAAGATTGTGTATTTGCTTTCAAATGCATCTGAAACCTGCATTTGATAACCTAAATTTGACTTGGTATCAGCTCCGTACCATTGCACTCAGACTTAAAGAGCTGGTAGCCAATTAGGTGTATTGCATGTAAATGGGCTGACAAGGAACATGCTTACAGGAGATGGGATATGGATAGGCTGCTGCTGCTCTGGCACTATCCAGTCGCTAGCTGAATACAGTGAGATAACTTGGCTTTATTGCTAAACTGTGGAAGAGTAAAGCCTGCCTAGTCACCAATTTTGCTGTACTGCCTGCCAGGGCTGTTTACATTTCAGCACTGGATGGATGTTAAGTCAAATCCTTTTGACAGGTAAAACAGCTCCAGATTCCAGCTTTAAAGCCGAAAACTAAACCGATATTGAGGACACAAATTAATGCACCTCTGTAATCTTTTATACATCATTAAATGTATTTTGTTAAATGCAAGCAGTATATATAACTAAATATGACCTAGTATTGTCCCCTTGCAGTCCCTATATTGTAGGGCTGGAGTGTGAGAGGAAGTAGAAGTACAAGGTGACAATAAGTTCATGTGCTGATATCAAGCATGTTGATCGGAAGAGAAAGCAGAGTGACTGATGAGCTCATCAATGTGCTGCCTGTGTTTTCACTGTCCAGTCACAGACTGGGGCGGGTCCAGGATGACTTGGGTTCAGTGGAGAAAGTGGGCTGAATAATGCTGGCTATCAGACTGAGGACATCTAGTGGTAAAAGCTATTTTTATTTTATTTTAATGGACTATTCATTTGTTATCAATGTTCTTGTTTTGCTGGAGTTCTGCTTTAAGCATCTCTTTAAAAATGCCTTTTAGACCAATTTCATTCTAGTATTTTAAAATTGATTTTCACTGAAAATACACGATAGGTTTTCTTTAGCAAATAACCATGACCTGCCCAAGTTTGAAGTCTTGCAAGCAGATCACATGGAGGAGGTAACAATTGACATTAACCTAGCTCTGTCTGGACATGGTGTTTTGTGTGTGCTCCGACATGTTTGTGTGTGTGTCGGTCTTTTGATGTGTACACTTCTAAGCATTTTTGTTTTAGTGGTCATAAAACCCTTGTGCACTGTTAAAGGTGGAACACTACCTAGTTGGTAGTAGCGTGTTATGAAAATGATTAAATGATTACACATCGGTATGTCTCCAGAAGGCAAAAGCGAAAAATAGCAGCACGCTGTTCTTTAATTTTACTTCCCTTCACTTTGATCTCCTCTGAAATAAATAAAACGTTCCATCTTACAACTGAAGAAATTGATTATATGTGTCTTCCTATTTAGTCTATGCATGTTAGCTGTATTGATCACTGCTGTAATTTTTTTGGGGGGGATAAACGTTCAGCTTGCAGTGGCTCACTTAATTAAAGAGCAGCTCCTAGGTAGCAAGTAGAATTGGTCAGTGAATAGTGTTGTTTATGACCATTGCAACGGTGCAAAATGTAGAGTGGAGTCCACGATTGTATAAAATTATAATTATTATTATTATACAGTATTTATATAGCGCCAAGAGATTGTGAAGCGCTTTACAATATAAGGAAGACATTACAATCACAATAGAATACAATTCAAGACAAGATGGTAAGGAGGGCCCTGCCCTTGAAGGCTTACAATCTAAAAGGGAGGGGCAGGTGATACATGAGGAGGTAGCTGTGTGGGGATGATTGGGGGGGGGGGTTGCAGACACTGAGCGGTTGGTTAGGGGAATGAGTCTAGCAGCTGCATTCATGAAAGACTGAAGGGGGGATAGCCTGTGTAGCGGTAAGCCAATGAGGAGGGTGTTGCAATAGTTAAGACGTGATATAACAAGTGAGTAGAGGAGTAATTTTGCGGTTTCATTGGTGAGGAAGGGGGCATATTTTGGAGATGTTACGAAGGTGAAGGCGGCAGGATTTGGATAGTGATTGGATGTGGGGAAGAAAGGTGAGGTCAGAGTCGAGGATGACGCCTAGGACCTTGGATCGGGGGAGGAAAATAGAAAGTTGTACCTATATTATTCTTTTCAGCCAAATTCAACATATATATCTTGGAGTGCCTTTTGGCTGCGACTGTGTTCTCTGTCACTCGTCTGTTGTGCAGCCTCCCCGTTTCTTTTTTTTATGTAACTGACATTACAGGGCAGACTATATAGCAAGTAAGTGTAGACACCAGTAACTCTGGTGGGGAGATCACACTGCTGCAGTCATGAACACGTGTAGGTCCCTATTGCCAGTCCTGAATGTAAATATCAGTTTTGCGTTGACATACCCTTTTAAGCTACAGTAAAAGCTTACCTACTAAAACCCAGGGGTGCCATCTGTTCCCTTCTGCAATCTATATCTTACCATTCACTTGCATACTACCCTTGCAGAAGGAAATGTTATTTTTCTTCTATACAGACTTTTGACAGATAGCAGCCGATACTATGTTATGTATAACGTTACTTACAGACAGTTTATTCACAAAAAATTAGGCTTTAGCCTGCAGATGCCACTGCATTCTGACGATCGCAGTGTGCTTCTGTTTAATTCAGTAATTGTAGGATAAAATTACAGTATTAAATAAATAAAGTATATGATATTTATGTATGTTTTAACTTGCACTTTTGTCCTTGTGTCAGCCTATAATAAACACAACTAAGCAGATAGAGTACCAAATAAAAGCTGTATGTTTAATTTAGGTCGGAAAGTAAACCATTGCTTAGTGACTGCTAAATTTGGCTTGGACATCAAGACTTCAGAAAATTTAAATAATTGCCTCCTCCTATTGAAACCAATGACCTAAAAAACCTGAGGAGATTCCTTGTAATGTGACTAATTTGGAGCATTTGACTCCTGTTCTGCTTCTATTGCCCGGCATATGTTTGGCTGGAGGCAACTGATCGATGGCATATTTGATTGAACAATTAAACATCACGTGTGTCCCCAGCCTTACTTTGTATAGCTGGTCTTCAAAAGTGAAGAAAGTGCTTTCACTCTATAGGGCTGGTTCACACTTTGTCCGGATCATGTCCAGACCAGAACAGTTTATTCCTGGGCCAAAAAAGCATCCCAATGTGTTCCTTTGGTATTTCTGGGCTCTGTTCACACCAGTGCAGTCCTTCCAGGTCCAGACCAAAAAAAAATACTTCTCGTCTAATTTTGGGCCCATTCACACCGATTGCGGTGTGTACCAGAGCCGCAGCTGCTGGAACGCACAGCAATCGCTCACAAAACGTTCTCCTTCGTTCTGGGCCAGGAGGGAGTGTGGCGGTGTATTGAAGTCAATGGCACCGCAGCCATGACCAATCCCCCCCCCCCCGTGCGATCGGACCCTACATTCCGGTCCACTGCAAACACAAAAGACATAGTATGCAGCATTTTTTGCATTTGCAGTGGACCGGAACGCAGGCAATGTTTTGCCACACGTCTGATTGCACTGCAGGCGGGGGGCGTGGCTGCAATTCCATTGACTTTGCTGCCACGCCCCCTCCCGCTCCAGAACAAAGGGGAAGTTTTGTGAGCGATTGCTGTGCATTCCAGCAGCTGCCACTCTGCAACGCACTGCAATTGGTGTGAATGGGCCCTAAGTCTGGACTGGAATGCACTGTAAAACATCACAAACACATATAAATACATGTAAACGCACTGGAAGGACCAGTAAGCCCGTTTTAAGCTACAAAAAAGATTGCATTAAAATCACGGTATAAATGTGGCAAAACGCACTGCAGCTCGTTTGCAGATCTGCTCCAGATCTGGTCTGGAAAATGGTTTAAACCTGGCCTAAAATCTATGTTTTGGAAGTTATACTGTGTATATGCAAAACCAAAATGATTTAATTAAGGTTTTTTCTACTGTACAGAACCTTTAGAAAGGCAGGATCTTCTGGCACACACAGCAGTGCCATTGTCTGATGGGCTTTAGGGAAGGACTTTATGCACATGTGGCTCTCATGGGCAGCACATTGGGTGCCACTCTACAGGTTTTCCTCCATTCACATACTTAGAGACAGGTGTGTTTCTCATGCCACAAGACGCATACTCTTCATCTTAATTAGCTGCCTCTGTTTTGCGGGGCCGACAGCTGCAGCATTTTTCTATGGCAGATAGTTTATAGCAAAATTTCTGTTTAAACAGCCCCGATGCTGGCGACGTACACTGTACGTCGTCAGTCACGAAGGGGTTAAAGAAGCGCGGAAATATTGTCAAACGTAAGGGTGGAAGAGTGAATGAACATCAAATGCAGCAAACATGACAAATGTTGATTTATCTGTTTAGGGCATACACAGCCCTAGGCCTGATCTTGTTTTTCTCTGACTTCTAATAGAAAGAATATTTTGGCAATTATTTATCTTTTGAAATGTGGTCTGTGAGTAAATGTTTGCCCTTTTTAGAAGACATTGTGTTTTAAATGCATTCAGTGACTCATTATGAGTGATTTAAAAGAAGATAGTCGGCAGATCTTATGAAAGTAGAAGCGCTGTCTGGAAAAAATGTACTGTAAATAAAGATGTCATTTTCGTTTAATATGTAAATAATTACTGCACTTGATCCTGATCTGATCTCCAGATTCTGGGTCCTGTTTTCCCCTAAAGAAATATTTTTTTTTGCGGTGTTAACACAGATAACTTATGCTGTCAGAAGGGTAGTTTTTATCTCTCTGGTTTGATTGTATGTCTTAATGTCTTTATTATATTTACATTTGTCAGACATCAAAGACATTTTTCACATAGTTTTGCAGTACTTCCACCGCCTATAGAGTCAACCTGCATGTATAGGATTACATATAGTCCAGTTTAACAGTGAACCTAAAGGAGTACTACAGAGAAATACATTGCAATTATGCATATGCATTTTGATAGGCTGTTTATTATTGAATGCATTATTTCGAATTAAAACTGAACTTCCAGCTTACATAGAAGACCCAGATTAATGCACTTCTGTATTCAAAATTAAATAATTACATGTATTTATTATTTATTTGCAACTTGCTTAAGTACCTGGATTCCACTTGTCTGTGAAGGTTCTCATTCATCCAGGTCATGGCATGTCTGTAAAAAATAAATCAAGGCAATTGGATTTGCTGTATTTTACTTGAAGACACTTCATTGGTCATCTGACTAGCTTTCTTAATTCAGAATACAGGCGGTCCCCCGGTTACATACAAGATAGGGACTTTAGGTTTGTACTTAAGTTGAATTTGTATGCAAGTCGGAACAGGTAAATTTTTTAAGTGCAACTCCAGCCCCCAATTTTTTTTTTCGTTTTGGGTAGCATAGGGAAGGGTCACGGTTCTTTTGCTGTCTGTTTCTGTTGTTCAGAAGATTATAATATAATAAAACAAATATTTTATTTAAAATGACACAGCAAAAAAAGTGCCGCTGCCGGTACATTTAGGAGAACTGTGAACCCCGTTCGTAAGTACGGATTGTCCGTAAGTCGGACGTCCGTAACCCGGGGACTGCCTGTAACTTGTACTGGTACAAGTCATTCTGAATTGAGAAAGCTAGAGAAAGTCCCATTGCTTTTGATTTATTTTTTATAGATTTAACTTGGTATCAGCCTCTTGAAATTACCTAAACTGCATTCGGACAGGGAGAGAGAGGGACAACACTGGGAACCTATTGGGTAAACTGTATGCAAATGATAGGTTGAGTGAGCAGAGAGATTACCTCATCAGTCAGTGACTTCTCTTTCACTGATCTGTCAAAAAGTTGGGGGCGAAGAGATGACACCACATTAACTGTAAGTGGTATCATCCACCTGGTTGTGCTGTATTTCATGGCTGGATGGACAGAAATACAAATCTCTTGACAGGCAAAACAGCTCTCTTATATGTACTGTATTTTATGTGTTTATTTAGGAGTTTCGCTGTAATAATGAAAAAAAATTATGCTTTGGCCTATAGCAGGAATTGATGGGGTAAGTGTACGTTTGTTAGAAAAATGAACCCTAAAACAGTTTAGTGACAGTATGCAGATGTACAAATTAAAAATAGTACCTTAGGGATCCCTTCCTTTACAGTCTGTTACTGGTGGCCTGCAAGTTCTTGTGTTTGTCTAAAAGGTCTCTGCACTCAACCCAAGAACTCCAGATAAGGCCTGCGAATAGACCTTTATGTCAGGCACTGTTTATAGATTCTGCCATAGGGGTGGGGCAGTGCATACAACTTGTTAGAATCGCACAGAAAATGTCCCTTTTTGTACACCCTAATTCAAGGGATCACATACAATAAAGTGCAGATTTCCTAATATAGTTTTACTGTAAAGTGACACTAAACGCAGGATCTAAATGTTAAAAATGCATTCTGGGTCCTTAACTATTAACATAAATGTAGCTTATCTGTGTAAAAGTGGGCTGTAGATCCTCAAATCATCTCTGAATTGGTGCTGACACTGTCCTTCTGCATGGTAGCTACCTTACTTCCCCATGGTTCCCTTAAAGAAATGTTTAAAAAGGGAAATTTTCCATGTGATTCTCACAATGTATGCCCTGCCCTGCCCCACCCCTATGCCAGAATCTATAAACAGTGCCTGACAACATGTAATGATTTCATTTTGAATACAGACGTGCATTAATCTTGGGTCTTTTATGTAAGCTGGGAGTTAAGTTTTAATTCCAAATAATGCATTCTCTCTGTTCCAGTTTAAGACAAAAAAAAAAAAATACCCCCGCACTGCAAGGGTTAATAAAAAACAAATTTCCTGGAGTTTTTCTTAAAAGCAGTCATAAAACACTTATACAAGAGATAAAATATCAGTATATGCCGATTCCACTAGGGCTGCAATAATGGTTATTTTCATAATCGATTAGTTGGCCGATTTTTTTAATTTTTTTCGATTAATCAAAATACAAAAATTAAATACCATCCTTAACATAAAATACACAAATGGAGTGTTACAAACACAAAGTTTACTTCAGAATAAAACTGCATGCATAATTTTTTGCAAGCGCATTGCACTGGAATGTACGACATTGCAGTATCGTGCGTTCCAGTGCAGGCGATCACACTGTGGGTGGGAGGTGCATTTGGGGTGCCACTGAAATGAATAGCACTGCAACGTAGCTCCCGCAGCAGAATTTGTCAGGCCGCAAGCATTGTATTGTAAGCACATGGCGCTTGAATAGCTTCAGCCAGGGAATTTCAGCTGCCAGTGGCAAGATTCCGCAGATGGCAGTTGAATGTAAGTACAGCAGGTAGCAGGCTGGTGCAATAGCCAGCCTGCTTTTGGCCATTTCAAATTGCAATAGCCAATAGCAGTCTGGCTATTGCAACTGCCCACTGCTTGCCGTGCCCTCCTCATCGCGTGGAGGAGAGATCTAGGGGATCCAACCAATGGATAATAAGAATAGTTGACAACTATTCTCATAATCGATTATTCGATTAGTTGGTTGCCATGCTGATTTTACTTTAAGTTATATTTTCATTTCTGGGAGATCATGCGTTAAATCATAAGTAATCATGAGATAAAATAATAGATGAAAACGAAATTATTTTATCCATCTTCGTAAACTGAAGTTTCTGTTTAGCGAAATACTTGGCTCTATAAATCTCCTAATTTTCTTTTGGGGTTTGCGTCTATAACATTAAATTGTTTATATAAGCAGACCTGCTCAGAAGAACAATGCACTCAAAAAGAAAACAGTTTGTCATCATTGATTTTAAGAATGACATAGCACCAAGAGCGTCAGGAAGATGAATTTTGGGGGTCTTTGAGGACATGTTGTGATTTTATAGTTTTAATTCTGGAGGGGGTAGAGAAGTAAGACTGATCCTAATGCTGAGAGAAGAGGCTGATAAAGTAAGATAAATTAGTCCATTTAAAGCAGGTGGAACAGTTTGGTGACGGGTACACTGACCAGCTGAAGTTACACGACTTCAGGCAAGATACAGCGTAAACCTTGCTTGTCATTCAGCATCCATAAAAATGGAAACAAGATCTGCTTCATCTGTTTTAATCTAGAACTCCAGCTTTTTGCATTGTTTAAAGTTTTGCTTTATTGTTATTGCTGAGAGATCTTCTTTAGACCCTAGGAAGAATATATCATGCTCTTCTCATTCTTGTCGGTTATTACATTTGTGAGGGGGGCAGACATTTTCAGATTCATCTCAGATTACATTCCCATATGCCTCTTTATAGACCACTGGCTTGGCCTCATCTGGAGTATGCGGTTCGGTTTTGGTCACTGATCCACAGAAAGGATGTCCTTGGGCTGGAGAGAGTCCAGAGAAGGGCAACTAAACTAGTTAAGGGGCTGGAGGACCAAAGCTATGAGACAAGGCTACTAAATTTGAACTTGTTCATGCTAGAAGTGAGGAGATTAAGATGGGACATGATTTTGATGTACAAAATGTTTAGTGGTGATGGCAACATCAGCAATAAACTGTTTACAGTAAACTCCATAACAAAGACTAGGAGCCATCACCTAAAGCTGGTGGAGAAAAGATTTAACCACAAGGGGCGTAGTGGCTTTTTTTTCAGTTCCTCAGAGTGCAGCTGAACTTCCACAACTTGCATATTTAGACTCCATTACTGTGTAATGTTATCATGGCAGCTTCTCCTCTTCTGAGCTACACAATGCCCTGCATGGTATAGGCTGGTTTTTGGCATCCTAGCTGTAATCGACAACACCAGCTTTCTTCATATGTAAGTGAAACTGGAGTGTCAGTCAGAGATCACTCCTGGCTATGCCCATAAGCACTCCCCCCATCTTTATTTCTGTGCATAGAAATAACAAGAAAAAGGAATAGTTCCAAGGAACAGCCACCTTAGTAACTAAAAAAAAATTAGTTACATTTGAAGGTTTCAAGTAGGGATGCACCGATACCGGATTTTCGGTATCGAGTACGAGTACCGATATTTTGCTTTTGGTACTCGCTAATACTAAGTACCGATACCGGTGCTCCTGTTGGCATGGTATCGAGGAAGGTATGGGAGCATTTAGATGAATAAGAGTACTCGCCCAAATACTGTCATCCGTGCATCCCTAGTTTAAAGTCTATTCATGTCTTGAGCAATGGAGCTTCCAACCCAAGAATTACAGTATCTAGAGATTCATTGTAGTAACTGCCGTTCTGGATTCTGGGAGATTGCCACGAACTATACCCAGCTTCACTGTTTTCAATTAAATCCCTTACCTTGTGCAGTTATGAAAGTTTGCATGCTTTCAATTGTAACTACTTAATTGATCTAAAATGGAAAATCGATAGAAGATTATAGAAATTCTCTTGAAGGCTATGGGAGTGTCACTGAGCAAAGTCAAACACGTTTTAAAGAAAATATTTTTTGAATTCAGGAGTTTATGTGCTATAAATCTAAGTTGGAACGTTTTTCAAGAGAATGAGTGTTGGATTGGGGGGGGGGGGGGGCTTTGTGAACGAATTTTGGTGATTTTGACCAAGCAGTCAAAGCTAGGGAGGCATTTGAGTGGAGTTGTATAAGATCATGCCATTATGACCTAGTAAGCATTTAACAATATGAATGCCTCTTTAAAGTAAACTTGTCAGTCATTTTACGAATGTAAAAGTCTTATAGCACATGGTGCCTGTTAATAACCTTTGTTAGACAGAAAAGCCTCTTCTGTGTTCTCCTCTTCTCATGTTTTTACTTTCGTCAGTGCCTGTTCAATGAAGGCACTAAGTCCTGTTCGCGGAAGAACTTTAAATGAAGCCCCTGTAATGAGAGCACCTGTTACAGCAGTATGGGTTCTTTAATGGTCAGGAGGTAGAAGGTGAAATGGTCAGGAGGTAGAAGGTGACCAGAGCTTAGGATTGAAAGTGTGGCTTAACTTGAAATGAGTGAAGTTGAGCTGCTAGCAAAGATAAATAAATCACTAAACTTGATATTGGTGTCTTCTGGCCAGCAAAAGTAAAATAGGTCTATATTTATATATTTAAATGTGTTTATATAAATTACACATTTTAAAATAAATATATTTAAAAGTAACAACAGCTTAAGTTTGAGCAGTGCGGATACAGTGGATATAAAAAGTCTATACACCTCTGTAAAAATGTCCAGGTTTTTGAGATGTAAAAAAAAAATCAGATCAAGATAAATCCCTGCAGAATTTTGACCTATAATCTGTGCAATTCAATTAAAAACAAACCAAAATTGTTTAGTGGGGGAAAAAATAATATGGCTGCATAAGCGTACACACCCTCTTATAATCAGGGATGTGGCTATGTTCAGAATTAACCAATCACATTCAAACTGATGTTAAATACCGTGTTTCCCTGAAAGTAAGACCTAGCGCTATCTTCAGGGATTTCTGTAATATAAGACCTATCCCGAAAAAAAGACCTAGTTCGGTGGTACATCTTATATTACAGAAATTCCTGAAGATAGCTCTAGGTCTTATTTTCGGGGTAGCTGCACATATATTTGAAATTTACATGTCAAGACCGGCCGCAGCTCCCTCCCTCCCACACGCCCGCACGCACGCACACATACCTGTCTGCCTCGGCTGCCGCTGAAAACTACATTTCTCAGCAGGCACAGCGCGGGTCGAAGTGAGGTCAGGGAACTTCTGACTGAAGGCTCCATGGACGGCATCAGAGCGGAGAGCTCCAGACAGCTGCAGCCAGGTAAGAATAAGACATCCCCCGAAAATAAGACATAGTGTCTTTTTTCGGGGAAACACGGTAGTAGTCAGTACGCACCTGCCATCAATTAAAGTAACTGTGATTAAGCCCATATAAAGTTCAGCTGTTCCAAAAGGGTTTTTTCACATTTACTCAGTTGCTTCATATGGCAAAAGCCATGGTCTGCCAAGAGCTTACAAAGCATGAAAAGGATCTCGTTTTTGGAAGGCATCGGTCAGAAGAAGGGTACAAAAAATTTCCAAGACATTAAATATTCCATAGATCAGAGTTTAACTTTTTGTCCGTAATTCCAAAAAGTCTGTTTGGCACAAAAACAACACTGCACATCACCAAAGGAACACCATACACACAGTGAAGCATGGTGGTGGCAACATTATGCTTTGGGGCTTTTTTTTCAATAGCTAGAACTGGGGCTTTAGTCAAGGTGGAAAGACAGTTCCAAATGTCAGTCAATTTTGGCACAAAATGTTCAGGCCTCTGCTAAAATGCTGAAGATTTCTTCATGACAACAACCCAAAGCATACCTTCATATCAGCAAAAGAATGGCTTTCACCAGAAGAAGAGCCAGAGTCAGGAACCAGAAGATCCATCAGCCGTAACCTGGGTCATACACAGAGTACAGGAACTGCCGAGCACTTGGTAGACCAGAACAAACGCAAGGGCGGAGACTAAATGGTCAAGGTGAAGGTTAAATAGTGAACTGGTGCTTGCATCATCACTCTGAAACAGGACTCTTGCCAGTAGCAGAGTGATAATGTTTGCAGGTTTGGACACAAGAGGCACCAAAGAGGAACATCAGTGTCAGAAACACTACAACCATACTGCAAGCAACTGGACAAGGAAGGGTAAGAAACCCTGACAACAATCTGATAGATTTGGAGTGCTTTTGCAAAGAAGAGTGGGCAAAGATTCCCAAGGCAAGTTGTGCCATGCTCATAGACTCCTACCCCAAAAAACTGAATACTGTCATAAAATTAAAAGGTGCTTCAACAAAGTATTAGTTTATGGGTGTGCATATTTATTCAATCACATTAAGCTTTTCATTTTTCCCCCCTCCCTTTAAAGATTTCAGTCTGTTTTATTTGGATTGCACAGATTATATGTCACAATAAAGGTGGAAACAATTCTGAAGTGATTTATCTTGGTCTGGTTTTTCTTATTTTACATCTCAAAAACCTGGCATTTTTACAGGGGTATGCAGACTTTTGCATACTTTGTATTTCCACTGTATATGTGGAAACCACACTCCACATCTCTGCAAGTATGGTCCAATTAACACTACCTATATAGAATATGCAGGGAGCAAAGCCTGCCTGGAGGATATCCCAGTAACAACCAAGAAATCCAAATTCTCCAATTTGGTTGTCAAAATCTTTTTATGTATGTGTATGTTTCCCCTCTCTGCATGCTGCTCTGATTTCATTTTTTTCCACTCTGTTTCAGAAAGAAGAAATTGTAGATGAGGCACAAGAGAAACAGTCTCTCCGGAAGTTGCGTTTCTTGCAGTTTGCTTCATTGGAGTACGATGGAGAGTATTACATGACCCCAAGGGATTTTCTTTTTTCTGTCATGTTTGAGAATGTTCAACGTAAGTTACATTACACAGTAAACTGAAATTAAAATAGTTTCTTGTAAAATAAAAAATAATAAAAAAAAACAAAACACTTTTTTACTATGTAGTACCAGTTTTTAAAACTGCTTACAATGTATGTATAACCATTTTGTTTAGGGGAAGGAGTCCTGCAATGTCTTGCCTTGACACAGCTTTCACTTAAGAGTTGCACATTTGTCTAAGTGGATTCATTTGGAAAAATGCATCAATCCTGGGTGAAAGTTATATGAATCTTGTGTGAAAACGTTTATTAATAGACATGTTCATGTTCTATAGCAGCCCCATGGGGTTGCTTTTCATACTTTTTATAGTTATCTTCTTATACTTTCATTTTTATTTAACTTTTTGACTAAAAAAAGTTTAGTAAAGATAAAATAGTAACATACAGCTCGGGAGATATCACAAAAGAGTGATTCTTATTTGCAGATTGTCTCCTTTACTCCACATCAGAATAGAGGTGAAAATCGTTCCTAGTTCTCCCAAGCAGAGGATGGATTTATGGATGCCACAGAGCAACGGCACCCCCTCTTTCCTTCCCTCATATCCCCTGCCTCCTCTTTTCATTCAACATATTGACTATGCATAGAATATGTAGGTTACAGCAAGTCAAAAGCTTCATCATATTGTATTATGAAGATCACAGTCATATTATAGGCAACCTACTTCTGTGTTACGATTAAATGTACACTGATTAGATGCTAATAAGGGATCTATTTGTATTTCTATCTGTCCAGTCTTAAGATTTTCACAGCTTTGTCACATAGCCTGGTGGATGACACCACACTCTTTGTTGCAAAAATTAATACACTTACTGCTGACACCCCAAAAACAACACCCTGTCCCACCCCCCGGCCATCAAGACTGTTCATTGTTGGGGCATTTGCGTGCAGTTTACCAGATTAGCTCATACTACTGTCCCTCCCTCTCCCAGTCCCAGGGCCTGCAATCAAGTCAAATGTAGGTTCTTGAACTAGTTCATTGCAAAAGAAGAAGCAAGTAAAATAGTTAAAGATGTATTGCTGTATTGATCTGTATGTTCTGTACCTGCCCAATCAGTCCGGTGGATTAGAATGTTGTGAAAAGATCTTTCGGTGGTTGGATTGTGCCTGCACATCTGACTGCCATTGAATGCCTGCAGGTACCTTTATTATCAGGTTGGGCGGCTTGGAGCATTCACCTGCAGCAAGGCTATTTGTAGAGCAATGTTTAAACTCCATTCTCTAAACAAAATTTTTCCATGTTTTTTTGTTCAGTAATCACTGTGTGAAGTTAAATGTTGGCATTAATTGAAGGAATTTCCCTGAGCACATTTTCTTACACATTTGATTTATTTGTTTTTTTTCCCGTGCATGCATTGTACTGGAGATGTTTTTCACATAACTCATACAGTAAAAACACCAAAGCATGATTACATTAACTGCGTCTCTATGACGTAAAGAGTAATACATGTAAGTACTCTGGTAGGAATAATAAACCTAAAGCCTGTCAGTTTTACAAGTTTATTGTATGTACATCATGTTTATTTGCATGTGGATCTTTTGCTTTTTTTTTCGCGTGACTGACCCTTTATGACCAAGGACATTTTATGCCTTTGTGCCAAGAGTTGAAGATCTCTGTGGTACAAAATGAAGTGTGCATAGGGAGCCAGAAGCTGGAAAAAGATATGCTAGGTCACAACTTTCATTATTTTTAACTCTGCAAGCAAGGGATGTGGTGTTGGGTGTAGTTTAGGTGACCTCTTTTCACGGTTTGTTTTATTAAAGAACTCCAATGTCTAGGGAAAAAAAAGTTACTCACCTGAAGCTCCGAGTTGGCTTCTTTTTAGACCAGTCCTTCTATCATCTCTCCCCCTCCTCTGCAATAGTCTAAAGCCCCGTAAATCATTAGCGTCTTTATTATTATTATACAGGATTTATATAGCGCAGTTTACATGGTGTATAGATGTGAGGACGCTGAAGAAGATTCCAATGCTGCAGGGAGGAGGAGAGAGGCTGGAGGGAGCGCTGTGACAGCTGGCTGGCTTGGAGTTTCAGTTGAGTCTAATTTTGTTATTTTAGCACCTAGACAAAAACAAGCACTTAACCCTTGCAGTTTATACATTACGTACCTGCTCTACTGTGTAGTATATGTGGCAAGACAACTTGAGCCAAGCCCGTAGTTTGACTATTACTGTTAAGAGACAGTGATGCTTTACAGCTGGCACAAATGTATAAATGTATTAGTTACTGAACTATTAACTGTCACAGACCAGCTCTTTAGCAGTGGCAGTGATTTGTTATAGCTATGGAATGTTTTGTGTTGATAGCAGAATAGGTTGGTGTGGAGCATCAGGTGGATCCAAGGTGGGTCAATAATAGAAAAAACATAAACAGCGCTCTCGGATGGAAAAAAGTTAACCTACAGACATGTATGCAGCCCTGGGAAACAGGAGGAGAACCTGTGAGTGCAGATAATCAAAAGAACAAAAGAGGGCGCAAAAACACTGGCTGGCTAAAGAAGATATAACGGAAACTCAAGGTGATGGCCCTTACGCGTGAATCCCGGGATCCGGAGATGGGCGGCCAAACTGGAGGATCGGGACACTCGTGATGTGTGTCCGACTCTGGCTGGTGTGCTGCTCAGGGAGGTACATCCATGGGAGGTTGTGAGCAAGAAGAGGGGACTTCGTCCGTTGTGCCGTTGGAGAAATGCAGGCTATGTGCGGTGTAGAGGAGAACCAGGGATCCCCCTGTGGTGTTGGCAATGTACCTCGAAACGCGTCGCTATTTTCCTCCGTGATATCAAGCTTGGATAGATCGGCTCCGTTCTACCCGAGCTTGATAAAGAGGTAGTACCTCACCGAGACCTGTTCATTAATTGTTGGAACTGGTGTTGTATAGTTAATCCAGTTTCTAGGATAAACCTCCTTTCAGTTCATATGTGAAGAATTCTCTGCATTGAATGCTGGTCTGTGGAGGTTCCCTGCAAGAAGTGATTGAAAGGATGTTCCCCAATAAGAAGCTAAGTGCCCCTGCAAGAAAGTCTAGCATTTTGGAAATGTATGGTTCCTTTTGTCTCTCTCAGTCCCTTGGCTCCAAGTTTAAGCCAGGCATTCTATTTCACAGAACGACCTGGTCCGCCAAACTCTTTAGTTCTGGGACCAAACCCTCCTTGCAGTAAGGGGGGTGACCCCACTTGCAAAGTGGGGGGGATGCACATCTGGTTCTGTCAAGTTCAGGACCTCTATATCTAGAGTGTCATGTCCAGAGTATACAAACTGGAGTGTTGGACTCTACCCTTTTCCCACTTCATGCCTTTCCTGCAGAAGTGGACAGACCTTTATGCTGCTTTTGCTCAGCTAGGGTTGCAGTGAGTCATCGCCCCTGTTCTGCTGTGGCAGAAGCTATGGGGTTTCTACTTGAAACTGTTTACATTCTTCAAACCAAATGGAAGCCTTTGCCCCATCCTGAACCTGAAGTGCCTCAATTGGTTCTTTTGGGTTCAAAAATTCAGTATGGAATTGATCAGGTCAGTGGTAGTCACTTCAACATGGGGACATCTTGGCCTCAGTGGACATCAAGGATTCACATTTAAATTTCCCCACCCCTCCAGCGTTTTCTACACTTTGCTGTTGGCTTCTCAACACTTTCAGTTTATTTTTCCTTTTGGCCTGTACATATCACGTTTGGTTTGCACCAAGGTGCTAGTCCTTGTCCTGGCTTTGCTTCACTCTTAGAAACCACTTCTTTGGGTGCCCAGACAATCTTCTGAAAGTATGCCCTGAGGACATTGGCCATATCCTGTTGGCCAATGTCCTGAGCGCAGTATAAACTCTGCTTAGGCCCAGTTGAATCTTCAGTTTTCAGAAATCCACCCTAGAGCCAACCCATCAGTTGGGGTACCTGGGTCTGGTCTTGGACTTGGTCCTGTCCAGGGTCTTTCTTCTTTAGGAAAAGCTGAGGTCTCTTCGCTCCAAGAGCTACTCCTCTATTCGAATTCTTCATAAGGGTTCTTTTGTCTGATGGTGATCTCTGTCAAGGTTTCTTTTTTTTTTTTAAGATGATTTTTATTAATTTGCAATAAACGCAATACAAAAATACTTTAAAGAACACTAACTGACAAAATGAAAGTCACAAGCAACATTGTCTCATATACAGAGAGTAGTAAAACTCAAATGAAAAGGGCAATGTCACAGGTATAGCACACATATCAGTTGAGTAGCAAACCATTATAGGATAAAGTCTGCACTGTCAAGATATTCAGGGCAAATCAACAATCGTATTGGTAGACGCTAGCCATAAACCGCATATATGATCAAAGAGCTGCGGGTTACCGATCTGTTCATCTGTTCATATGTTATCTTATACAAAGGAAGAGATTGATCTATTAAACGTTTCCAGCAACTCGGGGAAGGAGCCTCTGTACTACTTCATTGCAAAAGAATGGCCTTTTTTGCGTAAAAAAAGAGAATATGAAGAAGTCGCGCAACCCCAGAATCTAAACTCCCCAAATAAACCAAAAAAGGCAAAATGACGGGTTTCACACATTTAGGAGGCCAAGATTCGTCTCCAGAAAACAGTCCCTTCTGACCAAAAGGCATGTATGAAGGACAATACCAAAATGAGTGGAAACCCTCTGCCCTCTCTGCAGAGTGTTTAAAACAGCAAGAAGAGGAGCGGAGGCCTATACTATATATGAGGATTCAAAAGAGGTAAGAATGGCCGCTCGACATACCTGTTAAAAAAAAAAGAATGGCCGCTCGGGTCACAGTGCTGGCATTTCCTTTGTCAGTGACCAACCGTCTACCACCACCACCAGCTGGGACGCCAAAAAGTACAAGTGAAGGTTGGGAAAACGAGTGAGCAAGCTGCAATACTTCCAGAGCCACTCTCCGACTACATCCTTGCCATACAAAAGATACGCAGATATAGTTGATTTTATGGAAGTATGATTGTGGAATGTAGCAAGGTGAGTTGGCCAGGACATAAAGAAACTTCAGCAGAAAGATCCTTTTAATAGTGTTTACTCTGCCCATAAGGCATGTCCACCACTATCTTGTTTTCCTCTGTAAGGAGTCAATAACTGGAAGCAAATTGTCTATATAGGAAGGGAGAGGCAACTGAACCTGGACCCCTAAATATTTAAATGTCTACCACTTTCAGTTTAGACACAGGATTAATATTACCCGCTGTAATAGATTCCAAAGGAAAACGAATAGATTTGTCTGATTTGACCTAGAAGCCAAAGTAATCAAATGTTTTGTTGGTGTAAAGTGATATAAGATGATAGGGAAATTGAAGGCTACTAAATAATCAGTGAATATTCATTCTAGTAGAACGTCCTGGCTTAAACCCCGCTTTGTCATTATTGAGGAGTGAGGAGACATAATTATTAATACAAGGATCTTGGCCAATATTTTGGCATCCACATTTATGAGCGATATAGGGCAATAGGAATCGCATCTAGTAGGGTGCTTACCCGGCTTCAAAATTAGTATTATAAGAGCTCCACACATAGACGATGCAAGAATTCCCACGTCAAATGCCTTGCTGTACATATTTAACAGATGAGAACTCAGGAGGTCCCCTATATAATCCCGCGGTCTTCTTATTAGGAAATTGGGAGACTGCATACTCCACCACCTCCAACATAAGTGGTAAATCCAGTTCATCCTTCGCTTGAGGGGTGAGGCAAGGAAGGGAAACCTGAAATAGATAAGCCCCAAGGTCTGACTGTATAAGTGGCTCTGGAGGTATATAGGTTCTCATAGAATGACAAAAAAGCCCCTGCAATGTCCTGCAGAGTGGTGAAAATTTTGACCTGGAAAAGTAATAATACCGGAAATTGCCACAGTCGAATTCCCACCTTATTCCCGAATTTAAATAGCTTTTGTTGAGTGTACAACATTTTCTTTTCTGTGCCCTTCAGGAGGAACAGCTCATACCCCCTTTTTTTTCTCTCCATCCAATATCTATAAGTAGTGGTAGAAGGCCGCTTCATCCGAGCCCACAGCCTGTTCAAAAGGCCAAGCTGAATCTTCCCTGTTCTTATGAATGGCACCCTTGGTTTCTCTAAAAGCACCCTGAAGTGTAGGCTTAAAGGCCTCCCACTTGAGGAAAGAGGAGGGAGTAACAGCATTATCATTCCAGTAATGAACTATGGCCTGTGAGCAAGCATCCGCAATCAAGTGGTCCAGCAACCACGGGGAGTTAATTCTCCAAAGAAGGGAAGGAACTAGGGATGCACCGATACCGTTTCTTCTGCACCAATATTTATCTTTCCGGTACTTCTGCTAGCATGGAGCCAGCTTCCCAGGCAATCAGGAATGCATGTCGTTATCTGCCGCCCAGCTTCTTTATTGCCTGGGAAGCTGGCTCCATGCTGTTTGGCCGGCTTGATGCTGATTGTCGTGTCATTACCCGCCGTCCAGCTTCCTGATTGCCCGGGAAGCTGGCTCCATGTTCCCTCGCGGTACTGCCAATCAGAGGAAATCTCCCTCTGACCAGAAGTACTGGTATCAGGTGTAAGTATCGGAGCATTTGGGCGAGCATGAGTACTCACCCCCAGGAATAGTAAGAATAGATAGCGTTAAACAACCTGGCTATCCAGTGCTTTTTAAGGTCAAGAACCTTAGATCCCACCAAGTTCGTCTCTTGGAGACAAACCACATGATGGTTTTTATATTTAAAGAGGCAGTAAAAAACCAAGGGCCGCTTAAATTTTGAGTTCAGCCCTCTTTCCAGGAAAGAAACCGATACACCATGAGTTTAAACTAGGGATGCACAGATGCTTTTCGAGTACCAGTGCAGATACTTGGCATTTTCATGAGCACTACCAGGGTTGCAGCTGGGACCTGGCTCTGGCCCTCCACCACTGCCCTGAAATCATTAGTCTGTATTGTTTTAGAAAAACTGTCACATGACAATAAACAAAAATGTATCAGTACTCGTACTCGCAAAACTGGTATCTGTGCATCAATTTATTTATATGTATAAAAACAAAATTGTACATTAAAACAGAGATGTACAAATCCCAGGAGCTCCGTGTGCTCCTTACAAATGACAGCTGCCTCCTAACTTTTGAATTTTTCTCTAGTCTAGTCTTGGAGCTCAAAAGTATCGGTACTTGTACCGAGTACTGTTTTGGTATCTGTGCAACCCTAATTTAAACACACAATGGAGGTAGGGACACAGTACAAATACCCAAAAACATTGACCACAGAAACTAATATGAGACAAACCGTGATCCAGGTGCCCTGGCTTGAAAAAGAAGTGATTTACTTCGAAACGCGTAGCCTCGTTTGTGACACACCCAGCTTCCACCCGACTCATGCCCGTGTGTTCCGCCAGCCTGCAACAACTACCAGGCACCTGGATCACGACCGCAGCATCGCGGTATTACAGCCTCTTGTGTCCCTCTCTCTCTCCCCCCCCCTCCGCCTCGATCGTTACTCATACAGCTTCTACCTGACCCGTGCCCGGGAGTTCCGCCAGCACCTAGAATCGAGAGCCCCACTTCAGCCTGCCATCACCGCCAGACACCTAGATCACTGCCGCAGCATCGCGGATCTACGAGCCGCCTGTGTCCCTTCTCGGCCGTCGCACACACTTATGTGACACCACCGGCCCCCTACGCCGCACACCATTAGGTCTGCTATCTCCGTCTCCTACCTCTTTCACAGACACAGTGTGACATCACCGACATCCACCTCATCGCAGAGACCGTCGGCCTCATTACCGCCACAGCCCGCCCCCCTCCCCCTGTCGGCTATCTCCTAGTCACAGTGTGACACCACCAGGGAAGACCATCGGATTCATCCCCCTAGGACATAACCGTCAACTAACCCCCCTCTTTGACCAACAAGTGAAGAATACACCGCCTCCACCTCCTCGTCACCCTCGATCAACAGAACAACAGGCAAGTAAAGAAGAACGCACCACCTCGGCTTCCTCGCTATCTTCAATCAACAGGACAACAGACGTTCAATATCCCAGCAAACAACGCATGACAAGTAAAGAACACACCGCCACCACCTCGAGTATGCATGACATTTACATGCATGACAAGTAAAGAACACACCGCCACCACCTCGACCTCCTCGCTATCTTCAATCAACAGGACAACAGACGACTGACATCCCACCAAACAACGCAAAGCAAGTACAAGAATACACCGCCACCGCCTCGGATTCCTCGTCATCTTCAATCAACAGGACAACAGACGACAGACATCCCAGCAAACAACGCAAGGCAAGTAAGGTAAAGAACACACCACCACCACCTCGGCTTCCTCGCTACCTTCAATCAACAGGACGACAGACATCCCACCAAACAACGCAAAGCAAGTAAAGAAGAACATACCGCCACCACCTCGGCTTCCTCGTCATCTTCAATCAACAGGACAACAGACGACAGACATCCCACCAAACAACGCAAGGCAAGTTAAGAACACACAGCCACCGCCTCGGCATCCACACTATCTTCAATCAACAGGACCACAGACGACAGACATCCCACCAAACAACGGGCCACAGCAAAGATCATTGGGAACACCGAAACCACCCACCTCCACTCCTCGCCGATGATATCGCAACACTCCTTACCTAAGGGTAAGTTACTACATTTGTTTTGAGTTATTTTTCACACAAATTTACTCATCTCCATATCACACATTTATGTTTTCTGGGTCATTCTGGAGAAATTGGATCCACCACTGAAGGTCGGGAATCACAACTTGCCCTCCATTTTCCCAGCCCTCACTTCCCATAACATCACCCTGCTCTCCCACTTGGTTTGCAGCGCTTCTCCCTCCCTGTTTCTGTTTGACTCATCTAGCTTAGAGAGCTCTCTCTTAAAGGAGAACTATGGGGTCAGTGTTTTTCCCCATAGTTCTCCTTAGGGTAACAGGAGAACACAAACTAGCATCCTTTCTCATTGTCACAGGTCGGCTTAGAACTATGAGGTGAGTGGAAATCACTTATCTCATAGTTCTCCTTTTAAGCACAGCTGTATCTCTAGTAAGGGGATACACAGTATCCTCTAGGTTGCTGATTCTGCCTTCAGTCTCTGTTACCCACTCTCCAAGCCCCTGCATATCATGTTTCAGTAGAGATAAATTCACATATACATCTTCAATGCGTAAAGCCAAGTATGTTTTACAATCACGTATAGCTTCCATAACTTGTGCCAAAGTGGGTTCTGCTGTGGTTAATTTACCATCCAGCTCCCGTTCCCCCTCCACTGCATGAGAAGTGTCTGGTCCAGTATTATCCATAGAGGTGGCCTAGATATGTTGGGGAAATACCGGTGGAGCCCCACGTGCAGACCCCCTTTGTCCCCCTGTTCCCTCCACCCCATCCACCTTACTGAGATCTGTGGAGTGAGAATCCCAGTCTTCCTGCTGTCGAGATGGGGAGACAGAAGAGGAGGACCTGCCACTTGGCTGCCGGTGGTACTTCCTGATGCTACTGTATCAACAACTAAAGTATTAAATGACATGATAAATGTTTTAGACCAACAGAACACACCACTGGTTATAAGGCACAACAGAGGTTTGTTATGTCTAATGCCTCTCTCACCTCTATTCTCCAGTCTATTATGTTTGATCTGCTGTGAGAGTTTGTAAATTTGCAACTGCACTGTGCTCTTTGGTGCAATATCATCTTTGCTTTATGTTGAATAACATCATGGAATGCATTACACTGAAAATAATTTTTCTGACAGACTGAAAACATTGTGTAGTGTGTCTCTCCTTATCCTTAATCTGGTGCACCCATGTTTGTTTGAAAAGGAAAGAGGAAAGAAAGCACATTCATTGGCATTCCACATTTCTGTTTACTATAATAAAAATCCATTGCATTCCAAATACATTCTTGATAAAATATGTTTTATTGTTTCCAATCTGTTGACTTTCGCTTTTCCTGTTGAATTTCTGGGTACCTGATTAGCTGTAGAACAAAAAGGATGAGGAAATCCGTAGCCTGACTAACTATGGAACAAACAGTGCTGATAACAAGTTTAGTTGTAGGGTAGCTGAACCAATTGTATTATATGTCATTGTCAAACTATTGCTCTGCTTTGTACAGCCTTGGCTATGAATTTATAACTGATCCCCTTTATATCTGTTCAGCTTATTCATTTTCAAAGACCTGAGACTTGATTTTGATGCCATGGCATCCCCAAGTGTTTGAGATTTGTAGAGGATATTGGTACCCACATTGGACAATAGTTGTGCTGCATGCACCAGGGCCCCTCCATCTTTTTTTTTTAACAAAAAAGTTAGTTCTTTTCTCAGGGCTGCATATTACAAGGGACTTCATGGATACATCATACATGTTAGATGATTATTCACAATGAAATCCCTTGACGTTGGAACTCTGATGACACAATCAGAAGCAAAAGCGATATCCCAATCTGTTGATCAGTTGTTTGAGGCCTTTGTTTAAGTTGGAAGGTGGCCAACTGTTATACAGTATGTCAGAGCCATCAGAATGTTTTAGCTTACAAGTCCTCAGTGAAATAAATTCCCGACCACTCCTGTGAGCATTTTGCAATCAGTGATGGATTGTGTTCTACCTCTAGAGATAAGCCTATATGTCTGGATTAGACATAACCACACTTCAGATACTAACGAGACACTAAAACCTATGTCTCTGGCACTTGCATGTTTACTGATCTTGAACCTGCCTTCCACCAGCTTCACCTTTGTGACATTCCCTAGCACCCTCCTTCCTCACACAGCAGCCTTTTATTGCTGATTTTCTGTCTGATACACAAAAGAGAAATTGGTAGACTGCTGATGCTTCAATCAACTGAATCACACCTGCAAAGCTATTTACTACCCCTGTGATAACCTAGAAAAATATTTACAGTTCTATCAGTTGAACTGGATGAGCTTGATAATAAGCTCTCGGGCCCATTCCCTCTATATTGACTTGGCAAACAAAGGGGGAAGGTCTCTGAATGCTTTTGATCATTATGAATCTTGTAAGGACAAAGATATTGCACTTTGGCCTCCTTTTTTTTTTTCTTACAGAAGTTCCCTGTGTAAGTAATTTGTTTCTTAGAATTCACCTTGGCAGGGTGTAAAATTGCGTAAACTGCTTTAAAGAGTTAGCAAGAAGTGATCATTTATGTTTGGGGACTGGTGGGATAAGCTAATGTTTGGCTTTTTATGTAACAGTACCTCAAGGGCTGGAATCTTCTTGACATAGTTCCTGGCTGTATGATAGTTGAAATTCGCCTTGATTGTTCTTGGTGTGGCAGTTTTGGTGCCAGAAATTTTGGCAAATGTATTTTTACACATGTGTTTCAGTTATCTCACCCACAAATTACTTAATCAAATGTGAAATAATTAATCACAATAGAAAAAGTAGATTAAGTAGTCACTTATTAAACTATGTATATGTTTTAATACAGCTGTTTTCTGCAGCAAAGCTTCAATTTAAAAACCATCAGGGAGAGTGGGAACTCCCTAATTTGTATAACAGTTGTACATGACTTTGAACAGCCTCAAACAGGCAGACATGTTGTAAGATTGGACCCAAATAGCTTAGCACAGGGCTGGAGAAGAGGGTAACATGGGCATACAAAGAGTTTTAGGGGAGATTATATATATATATAT
>NW_017307067.1:230885-265007 GCF_000935625.1 Nanorana parkeri | reverse complement strand
TATATATATTTTTTATTTATCTATTTATATTTATAATTTTCTCTATGTAAAGAACCAGGATGGTTTTACACTATAAATGATAAATACACCCAGACAATAGACAGGCTATGACTGGCTGTACATGGTTTTGAAGTACTGGGGGACTGTAACCCTGTTCATAAAGATCACTGTCAGGGGCAATTTCCTCTGGGAGGGCAAAGATCTGCATGTGACTTGCCCTTCTATCCAATCTTAACCGACAGGGCAGTCTGATCCAAAAACATGGCTAGGGACTCCGGATCCATTTTGATGGATCCATTGGTTCTCCAACTTCTGGAACCTTTGCCTGTTGCCTCCTACTATTTAGTTGATTGGTGTGAGGATTTGCTTCAAATGGTAGCACATTCAGTACACTGCCACTCACTTTTCACTTTGTAAGGGCTTCTTTGCCCACTTTTATTAACGCTCAATTCAAAAAAGTCCATACAGGTGTTCCCTCACAGGGGTTCTCAAACATAAATTCTGTTTTCTGTCAACAACAGTTTTCAGTCTCACCGACTTCAAGTTGGTCCTTTAACCTAAACGTCCACTGGCCACACAGGCGGATTGCCACACAGGCAGATTGCCACATAGGCTGTTTCTTTGCCACACAGGCGGATTGCCCCACACAGGCTGTCTGCTCCCCAGTCCACCAGACACACAGTCTGGTTCTCGGGTGGGGCCCTTCTCTTAGGATGCTGGGACTTCTTGTAGAGGCCCTAACAAGCCAGCTAGCTTCAGCTGGGCTTGTTACCTTCGGTCCTCCAGCCCTCTCAGCACTTCCCCCTAGAGGAAGAACTTCATTAGTACACCTGAACACAGACATACCCACCTGCCTGCTGCCACATATCCTCCCCCTCTTGTTTCAATCCCGGGGTTGGAACACGGGCAGCCAAGAAATAGTGAACCCTACACCAGGCATTCACATTCCCCTTCTGCACAAAGCGACTCTCTCTCTGAGTCACTGCTACACTCCTTTGGGTTTTCCCTAGACACACTAAAACCTTTTTACGCGTGTGTTTCCACCAGCAACAATGGCTTACTTTAAATGGGAACACGCACACCTTTTTCTTGCTACTACTCCGGGGCATCCTTACACCTAACGCAGCCGGGGATCTATGAGCCTTTTTACCCACCTGTCTACCCAACTGCAATTTTGAGTACTTTGGCATTCTCTCACCACACTGGAGTGACCCCAGTTGTAGTACATTCCTACAGAAACCACTTTCTGCATGTTCCTTAGCACGCTCATAGAGGTAATGTCCTGATTCGCCTCTGCACATTTCTGCAATGGATGATTCATTTGGCTGGGGTTCTAACCCTTTTTTCCTCATCCAGCCCTTAACCTCAACCTTTTGCTTCCGGGGCTTATTTCTTCCAATATACACTTGATTCTGAACATTTGGAGGGATTTCTAACATCTCTCTTTCGAGTTCCTTGCAGCCAACCAACATTCATAGCTCTACGCTCTCTACATTTTGCGTCTCTATACTGTCAGGCTCCGAAGTCTCTGTCATGGTACTATATTCCCTATAGTCAATCCAGATATCACTAGCAGGGGTCTCATACTCCTGAACATCCTTGAAGTCAGCAACAGACTCCCTGTGTTTGACGCATGTCTGTTCAGGAACATAAGGTTTCTCTACATTAAACACCCCTATACCCTCACCTGTCTCTCTGCAGTCCATTTCTGTGTAATCTCCCAATCCATCTTTAATTACAGTCTCTAACCAGTCACTCAAGGTCACTTGGGTACTAAGTCCTTGGTGATCATCCTCACCATGTCCACTGGCAGTCTCATGGTAGACACATTCAGCTTCTCTACCAGCTGTCTCTGCATGAACACCACTCGTTTTCTGGCAGTCAACTTCTATGTTAACCCCTTCGGTCTTTTTGCTAACGGAGACCTCGATTCCTCCATCCCACAGCTGACCTACCCCTGCTTGGCAGTCATATGCTGTCACTTTTCTAGCAGGTTCTCCTCTGATATCCCCAGTAAGGTCACTCTTTTCCCTACTTTTACTCACATGGTCATTATTAATCAGAGCACTGTCTGTAGGGGGACCACACCCTGTGGAGCAGTGATCTCCTATGGTAACCTCACAGTTCACCATCTCTACTGGCAACTGCTCTGATACTTGACCTTCCTTAAATGCAACTAAATCATCATCATGTTCAGTTTTGCTTGGCAATACAACACTTTGGTTTATTGCTGGGGTCTCGGACAAGATTTCTGCCATTGTCTCATTATTCAGCGCTTCTGACTTGTGAGAGAAATCAGCTGCCTCAGCTTGCATGCCCTCTTCTGTAAGCTGGGTAGCAGCCCCTCTGTCTAGAACAGCAGAAATATTGTTCACCCCATTATTACCATCAGAGCCCTGTCCCATTATCGCTAACATCTGTTTTGCGAAACCATCCCAATCTATGCTATCTGTGTTCCATTGGAAGGTACTCGGCAGTACCAACCCATCCATCCAATGAGACACAGGTAGCTGAGCAATATCCCCATTACTCATTTCATCATTTACAACATTATGAATCACATTTTTTTCCATAGCAGGTTGGGTTACTTCCTTTTCAACATAAGGAGCCGGAGGCTCTTCCAGCAGCCCCTGCATCATTACATTATTGTGACCCGTCATAGTAGCACCACAATTATCTTGGGAAACCTCTAGCTCCAACTTACTGGGCCCACCTGAGGCTTCCGAAGATATTTCTGTTGCACATATCTTACTTGCTACTGTAGGCAACACATTTTCACCATCATTGTTGTACAGCACATCAAAACATGCGTTATTTTTTAACTCTGCATCAATAATTTTTGCATGAGCACCAAGCTTTAAGTCAATACTTGCATTAGGAGGAATCACGTTGTCACATGCGTTTTCAACCCCTGCCTCCCCACTACACAACACATGGTGTAGCGACAAGTCTCTCTCCACATATCTTGTGGGTTGCCCAACTGGCAACACTCCCACTCCACACAAATTGTTACAGTCAGTCTCTCTAATGACTGTATTATCAGTCCCAGCACACAGCTCATTCAGGACAGTCTTACCCACCACCGCAGGCACCATGGTTGACTTCAATTGAGAGCGCTGGATCTGGGCTGACACTGTCCACTTCTCTCTGGCACCCCCTGCAGGCTCCATGGAACTCTTCACGTTGCCAGGGGCAACTGCAGACACATTATGACCAGGCCCTGGGCATGCAGGCTCCCCCTCATGCCCATCGGGATCTCCAGGGGTACCCCATAATACAGGGCATGTTGCAGACCTATGGTCCAGTTGACCACATCCAAAACACGGTGTAGGCTGAGGAGGACCCCACATCTCAGGGCATGACACCATGCTATGCCCCCACTGACCACACACTGTGCAAGGTGCAGGGCGATTTTCACCCAAAAGATTCCTCTGCATTGCTTTCCAGGCACGCTGAAGCTTACGCTGATTCCGCTGGGCTTCGCTGTCGCTCAGGTTTTTCTCTCCTGACAATGCTTTCTCTTTGGTTTCTATGGGAAATGGCACTCTTCCTCTGGGCACTGGCTGGCTCTGCTGGACTCTCTCTCCAGGCGACGCATGCTTCCCAGTTGCCATGAGAGATGACACCCTCCCCTTTGACACTGGCTGGCTCTCTTGGCTGCACTGGATCCTCTTTCCAGGCATCTTTGTTTGGCTCCACTCCTCTGCAGGCGACCTCCATGGCATGCAGTCTGCAACCCTGCGTTCACTGGCGTTGCTACTGACAACTGCATACCGGCGGGACCTCTGTTCAGCCCCTGGCTCTCTCCACATAGTCATAGCAGGCTTTTCTACTGTAGTAGCTGGGGTCATCGCTGCCAGATGTCGCTTGCACCAGTCCACAGCAGACTCACAATTTGGCCCAGCTTTTTCTGGCACCTGTGTAGCTTCCACAGGCGTTGACCACCCCTCCAGCCACCAAACTCTTTCAACCATTTTTTCATAACAGTCTTTTTTTCTTTCACCGCTGCATCCTGGCAGACAATCGATATTGTGCAAAACACAGCACCTTTTGCACACGGTTTCACAGTCCACAGAGACATTTTTTAGAGCCTTGTCTCTTTAAGGACTTCTCCTTGTCCTGCAGGCCTTAGCTCACCTGCTTTACACAGCATACAATCTCTGCTTGTCTCACAGAGAAACACAGTTCACAAACACATGAACTTACATTAGCTTGAACTCCACCAATTTTCCAATGCTTTGAGAAACAGCTTCTGCGAGAGGTAGCGCTGGCTGCCCGCATTCTCCACCATATGTGAGGATTCGCTTCAAATGGTAGCACATTCAGTACACTGCCACTCACTTTTCACTTTGTAAGGGCTTCTTTGCCCACTTTTATTAACGCTCAATTCAAAAGAAAAGTCCATACAGGTGTTCCCTCGCAGGGGTTCTCAAACATAAAGAACTGTTTTCTGTCAACAACAGTTCAGTCTCACCGACTTCAAGTTGGTCCTTTTAACCTAAACGTCCACTGTCCACACAGGCGGATTGCCACACAGGCTGCTGTTTTGCCACACAGGCAGATTGCCACATAGGCTGTTTCGTTACCACACAGGCTGATTGCCCCACACAGGCTGTCTGCTCCCCAGTCCACTAGACACACAGTCTGGTTCTCGGGTGGGGCCCTTCTCTTAGGATGCTGGGACTTCTTGTAGAGGCCCTAACAAGCCAGCTAGCTTCAGCTGGGCTTGTTACCTTCGGGCCTCCAGCCCTCTCAGCACTTCCCCCTAGAGGAAGAACTTAATTAGTACACCTGAACACAGACATACCCACCTGCCTGCTGCCACATTGGGCAGCAGATACGCTCCACCAAATATTCAGGATGAGCCTCTTTACGCTAAACAAATGACAGATTATTTGGCTTAAGTGTTTGTCTGCAGAACTTTAATGAAGCACCTTATCAGGATATCTTTTGATGGGTAATGCCTTTTTGGTGACTCACTAACCACTTACATCAAGGAGAAAAGTATGCCAAAGCTCCAGCAGGAAAGCCTTTAGCTCAGTAGTTTCTTTCGAGTTTAATTCTTTCGCTGCAAGGCGTAGACCTAAAAAATCTCCCAAGTCTACAAATTAGGTGGTGCCACCACTTGTCACTGAGGGGACACCTGTCAGTCTTCCTGCTCATGTGCTACCATGCCATCTCAGACGTGTCCTGGGTCTACAAACTATAATCTGTCTCTTATTTCCACTTCACTTCACACTATCAAATTTACTAGCCTCATCTCAAAGGCAGGTGAAGCTCCACTCTGCTTTCCAGCAGCTCCTCTCACTGGGGGTCATAGTCCCTATTGCAAAGGAAGAAAGGTTTCAGTGTTTCTACTCAAACCTATTTATTATCCTCAACTCTCACCCCATCCTGCACCTAAATATTGTTAACAAGATCCTTTGCGTTCAAAAGATATGTATGGGATCTGTCAGGCTAGTCTTCATCTAGACATGTAAAGAAAATGTAATTTTGTAAAGGACAAATTGACTAAAGAAGTTACTATATAAACCAGGCATGCTTATTTCAGTTTATCTCAAACGTAACAACTCTTTTATTTGTATAAAAATTAAAATACACAACACCACCAAAAACCTTCTCAAAGTATTGACAACGTTTTCAATCACACTACACCCACCTACACACCTACACACCTGGGCTTGCCACATTCATTCACTCAATCCATGTACTTAAGCCATTGCCCCAAATGGATAATGAATTACTCTGGCACAAGTGTAAACAGTGCTATGACTTCTCATAACACTGGGACAGCGTTTGGAACTGTATCATTCAAATGATGTTCATACGTAAACTTCCTTCTAAAACACAGTTCACCAGCTTAACATCATTAGACAACATGTAAAAAGTTCCTACTAGGTCTAAACATCAGTATTCGGCTTTGATGACACTGTACCCTTTTGTATTAAGCTTAACTAAATCTTTATATATACACGGAGTGGCCAGATTATTATGACCACCCCATCAGTACTTCGTTGGGCCACAAGATGACTTTGTTGGGCCGCCTCGTGACTCCACGAGATGTTGAAAGGTGATGCGAGGAATCTGACACTGCACTGTTGCCCTTCTGTTGTCTTGTACCAGTCTTGCCACTCTCCGTTCTGCTCTAACATTCACTAGTCGCTGACGGCCACAATTCGCACGTTCAGACCCAGATTTTCGTCTGACAGTTCAGTCTTTAAACACTTTAACAACAGCTGCTCTTGAACATTAAACGAATTGCTGTTTGCTGATACTCGCTCCATTGCTTGAGCGCCAATAATCATCCCACGTTCAAAGGCTGTTAAATCGCGTTATTTACCCATATCTTCAGGAAAAAATCACTTCTACTGTCGTGGTAAACAACCTGCTTCCCTATTTATAATGGTCTGGCCCTCTAGCAACTTCAGCGCGAAATTATAGCTAATTTGCCTACAAACGTCAGGTGGTCATAATCATCTGGCCACTCAGTGTATATAGCGGTAAAATTGCGTAGATCATTGCACATTCCAATTGGATGCAAAGTCCACCCCTCCTTTGTAACGCTGCTAATTGTATCAATAACTTCTGTACTTCACGTCCATTTCTATGTTTCCAGTTTAAACAGCGGACCACAAGGGGGCTGGAAAACTGCTTGCAATGTACAGCAGCAGGTCTATGCAGATTCCATGTGTACTGCTGATGGTTCTGATCCAATGTGCTGCATTAAACACAGGCTGGCAATGATCATAAGCAGTTGTACTAGTATTCACGGTTTACCGGTGCACCATGCATGACCCGATGTAAGAAGTCACTTAAATTATATGTATACATCCCGCTCCCTTAAGACTGGAACATCTTCAGCAGCGCTGCTTAATCACCATACCATACACTTGTCATACATATCCATTTTCGGCAAACATTTCCTCCGGCTCAATGAGTAGAAAGTGGCCCGACCAGGCAGGTAAATGTCTATGCGCTTTGCCCGTCCCACTACGGGTGTTAGTCGTGAGGGAGTGATGAGCCGTCTTAAATACCATTCTTCTCTCCCTACCCTGATTAACCCCCTTCTCAGTAGTAAATATTGTGTGTAGTTATAAACAAATTCTAAAATCAATAAAATGGGTTAATTATATAGTTCATCAACCCTACTAATGATGGACAAGGAGATCTCTCACCCTTGCATCTAATTTCTCCTATTACCGAAACATTTGTAAATTAACTAAGTATTCAATCTATAAATCCACATTTCCTCTTTTATATTATGTCAAAATCTCCCTTTCGCACAGATAAATTTAATACATAAATTCCCTTCACTCTCAAACCTTTCAATTGACTCTACTTTACTTGTGGCACAGTTAATGAACTGGTTAATTTTATAACCTCTTTGGCCCTCCAAGTCACCAAATCGCTTAGTCTTGTCCACAAATGGACAGATCTGATACTTCCCACAAGTAACCATCCCTTTAACTTTCTTATAATCCAATAGCCAAGTATTCTGCACACTTGGAACATATTCTGAGCAGACCAAATGGTCCCTCAGATTACGAACTCGCCAAGCCACCAATTGAGGATTCGGACCCACAATTTTCACTAATGTAGGGCATAGATGTAAAACATACCAGTGCTTCATTCATATTTTCCTTAGTTCCCCCATGCAGAATTGTGTTTTCATCAGTCTTCATCCAGGGGATGTTCTGTCCCCTGTAGACCTCAAGGATACTTACATTGGCTTGAAAAAGTATTCACACCCTTGGCATTTTTCCTATTTTGTTTCATTACCACCCGGAATTAAAATGGATTTTTATTTGCATTACATGTAATGGACATACACAAACGTGGTGAAGTAAAAACAAGAAAATAACTTGTTTTAAAAGAAAAACAAAAAACGGAAAGGTGGTGCATGCATATGTATTTACCCCCTTTGCTGTGAAGCCCCTACATAAGATCTGGTGCAACCAATTACCTTCAGAAGTCACATACAGTGCTACCTCGGTTCACAAACTTAATTAGTTCCGCGATTCTGGTCGCGAACCGAATTGGTCACAAACCGAATCAAATTGTGATCAGACCGCAATCTCGACTAGAGGAAGCCACGACCATGTGTCAGAGCAGGGAAGATGGCTGCGGTTGTGTTCGTCACCTGATGCGGAGTTCGCGAACAGGAGCAAAATTTTTCCCAACTTCCTGTTCACGAACCGAATTGTTTGCTAACAGAAGCGTTTGTAAACCGAGGTACCACTGTAATTAGGTAAAGAAAGACCACCTGTGTGCAATCTTAAGTGTCACATGATCCCAGTATATATACACCTGTTTTGAAAGGCCACAGAGTCTGCATCACCACAGAGCAAGGGGCACCATGAAGAACAAGGAGCTCTCCAAACAAGTCAGAGCCACAGTTGTGAAGCAGTACAGATCAGGGTTGGGTTATAAAAAAAAAAATATCCGAAACTTTAAACATCCCACGGAGCACCATTAAATCCATTCTTAAATAATGGAAAGACTATAACGGCACAAAAAAACCTTCCAAGAGAGGGCCGCCCACCAAAACTTACAGACCAAGCAAAGAGGGCATTAATCAGTGGGGCAACAAAGAGACTAGAGATAAACCTGAGGGAGCTGCAAAGCTTCACAGTGGAAATTAGAGTATCCGTCCATTGTACCACTTTAAGCCGTACACCCCACAGAGATGGCCCTTATGGAAGAGTGGCCATAACAAAGCCATTGTTTACAGAAAAAAATAAGCAAACGGGTTTGCTGTTTGCCAAAAGGCATCTGGGAGATTCCCCAAACATTAGGAAGAAGGTACTCTGGTCAGATGGGACTAAAATTGAGCTTTGTGGCCTTTATGGATAACACTATGGCGCAAACCCAAGACCGCATCACCCCAGGAACACCATTCATCATGCTGTGGGGATGTTTTTAATCGGCAGGGCTGGCAAACTGGTCAGAATTGAAGGAATGATGGATTGTGTAAATTACAGAGAAATTCTTGAGGAAAACACTATGTCTCTAAATGATAACAACCACTGGCGCAAACTTAAAACCATCCTTGCATGAAGAGGGAGAATGCCAGGGAAGCAGGGCAGCTCCTCACAGTCAGGGAAACTGGGTATCTAGCAGAAGAGAAGAAAAACAAGCACCTCCATAGTGTAAAAATGACTTTATTGGATTATAAAAACAACAAAAATGTACTTCATCTGCAGGGACTGGCAAACTGGTCAGAATTGAAGGAATGATGGATTGTGTAAATTACAGAGAAATTCTTGAGGGAAACCTGTTTGTCTGCCAGAGATTTGAGACTGGGACTGAGGTTTACCTTCCAGCAGGACAATCACCCTAAGCAAAATGCTAAGGCGACACTCGAGTGGTTTAAGGGGAAACATTTAAATGTCTTGGAATGGCCTAGTCAAAGGCCAGAACTCAATCCAATTGAGAATCTGTGGCATGATTTAAAGATTGCTGTACACTAGTGAAACCCATGCAACTTGAAGGACGTACCCCAAGACTGTGGCAGCCGTAATTGTTGCAAAAGGTGGCTCTACAAAATATTGACTTGGGGAGCGGGGTGGTGAATAGTTATGCACACTTAAGTTTTCTGTTTTTCTTTTCTCTTATTTATTGTTTGTATCACAATAAAAATATTTTGCATCTTCAAAGTGGTAGGCATGTTGTGTAAATCAAATGATAAAACCCCCCTAAAAAAATCTTTTTTGGGGTACTGCAGTTTTTCGCCGTTTCACGGTCGCACGCAATCTGTAAACTGGGCATGTTGGGTATCGTTTTACTCGTTGTAACCTCATCTTTTATATTTCATTTAAAAAATGGGTAATTTGTTGTGTTTTGGGGCATTTAATTAAATTTGTCACTAAATTTTGGGGTTTAATAAGGAGTTGCGCTAATATTGCGCAACATAAAAATTTTCAACTACCACCATTTTATTCTATAGGGTCTTGGCATTCAGAAAATATATAATGTTGGGGGGTTTTACGTCATTTTCAGGCCTAAAATGTGGAATATAACATGGGTGCAAAAATTGAAAAAAGGGCCTCAGTCATGAAGGGGTTAATTCCAGGCGGTAATGCAACAAAATAGGAGAAATGCCAAGGGAGGTTAATACTTTTGAAAGCCACAGCACATGTTCATTTTCCCATTACATCAGTGCTGCTTCCTGTGGAATCGCAACACTACCAATTTCCTTTTTCCTTTCCTCGTGCTTGTCCACTGCACCTCATGCTTCACATAGACCTCCTGGTGTCTAGGTTCAACAACAAACCTTAGGGACACCTCTCATTCCACCATTTCTGCGTGGATTAGAAAAATCATCATCTGAGCTTAGAGTCTAAAGCAATAAGGTTTCACCCTTCACTGTAAAGGCATACTAAACCAAATCTGTTAGTGTTTCGGGGGCTTTTTAGCATCAGGCACCTGTTTCCCATATTTTGCAAGGCTGCCACCTGTCTTCTGTTCACATGTTTGTTTGCTATGTTAGCTACATCAGTTGGACTGCTTTTGGATGGTCTAAGACTATAAACTTGTCTTCTGTGATGTACGATTAAAGCGACACAAAACTTTTTTTCTCCTTATACACATCTACACAATGAGCATTCTCCAAAACCACATTATTTATATTTTAAAATACTATATTTATCCCTTTAGAAAGTCTGCTGTACTTGCTCTCGTGTCTCTTCTCTCCCCTCACACTTCCTGTCCCTTAGAAAGAGCCGTGGATGTTGATTCTGGTCACGTGCACATCTTTCTTTGCCTACAACTCCCATGATGCGGGGAGGAATCATCTCTCACTGCACACAGCTGCCTCCCCCTCCCTCTCCTCACTAAACACACTGTGACAGTGTCATTGTTTGTAATCTCTTCTGCAACGCCCTGAATGATCAAAACTACTTGCAACAAATCTACACAAAAAAACAACTTTATTTCAAATGTAGGAGCTGTCTCCTCTGTGACTGTGTGACCAGATTCAGCATGTGAGCTGAGACTCAGAAGAAAGTATGAGGCTGGTGACAGCTCACATGCTGAATCTCCTCTCCTCCCCCCACACTCCCTCCTTGGTGAGCCAGGAGGAGGGAAATCAAAGATCATATATTAGTGTGAGAGCTGAAGAAATCCCAGCTCCTTGCAGAGTCTAGAAGGGAGGAGTTGTGGGTGGAGACTGAGAAGACACGCCCACAGCATGTTGTAGTCCTTCACATGAACCAGCACAGAGGATGGTTACTTTTCAGCTCCCATAGGGACCATGGAGAAGAGAAGTAGCCACCCTCTGGCAGGAAGTTGTGGCTGGAGAGAAATAAAATCGATTTTGCAGCATTTACAGCTGAACAATGACAAAAAAGGTACACAGTCATTTATTATTTATATCATAGAAGTAATTTTTATTTAATTTTTGTTTAGTGTCGCTTTAAGAATATTGTCTTACCTAGGGATGCACCGATATTTCGGCCGCCGAAACATATCGGTTGAAAATGGCACTTTTGGCTAAATGCTAAACGTGCCATTTTTCTGCCGATAAAGCGGCGCATCCCTGCTTTCTTTCCTCCCCACTGGGCGCTGCTCTGTATCCTAGCAGGGAGGAGAGAAAGTGTGACAGCTAGCCAAGCGCTGCAGGAGGAGAGCGATGAGAGTGGCCGGCGTCTCTCCTCCCACACCGCTCAGCCTCCTGTCACAGTCCGGCAGAGTGGTGTGTGGGCAGGGACAGCCAGTGCTGTCACAGGAGGCTGAGCTATCCTCCCGCACTGCTTGCTCAGCCTCCTGTGACGGTGTCAGGATTTGCTGAGTGTTTGTACATAACTGAGGACACAGTATGGTTACTATAGCCTCAATTATGAATGAATGGGAAGTGATCTACATCACCTCCTGTTCATTCATAATTGTGGTTATAGTAACATACTCTGTCCTCATGTTATGTATGGACAGGAACATTCAGTATAAAGTTTCCTGTTGTTCATTTATAATGGGATGCAGAAAAAGAGATTGAGGACTCTTGTGTCCTCAATCTCTTTTTCTATTTTAAAAGAAAAATATCAGGGACCCCTAATATTTCCCCAGAGCCCCTAAAAGTAAAGTAAAAACATTTAAAATATTTAATAAAAAAACGAATGAATAAATATAAACAAAATTAAAAGTTTATAAATAAAATAAAAACATTTTAGGTCTGCCAGTTTTTTTTGTTTCGGTTTTGAAATTTCCATTTCGGTGCACCTCTAGTCTTACCTGTAAATTTTTTATCATTATTTCTCTGTTGCTACTCAAACAACATATTGTTTGTTTTAGATGTACAAAAGAGCCTTATTTTAGACTGCTTAAAATGTCATCTTTAGTGTCATTACTTGGTGGATAGATTAATATATTTTTATTGCCCCAGTCAACTTCATAAGGCATGTTATCTTGTCTTATCAAGTGCTCTTGTGATGCAATATGTTCCATGTACATATTACGGATTATTGTAGCTAATGATTTTGCTTAGGCTAAGAATTTTTATGTGATAAAAGTAGATAAGGTAATTAGGGCTGCAACCACGAATCGATGTAATCAATGATAATCGATAATGAGTCATCAACAATTCTCATTATCGATTAGTTGCTGCATGCTGCGGTATTTGTCCTCTTTGATCAGAGTTGCAGCTGGTGCCCACCGGGAGTAGAGACCGATGGGCCTCTGAATTCTCCCGCTGCGACCCCCATGCCTCCGCTGCTGCCCTAATTCCTCCTCTGCTGCCCCAATACCTCCTCTGCCAGCCCCTGTGACTCCGCTGCGGCCCCCATAAATTACAATAGCAGGCTGGAGAACTTTCTCCAGTCCCCTCCTCTGCTGATTGACAGTGAGCAGGGGAAATAGCCAGCATCTATTGGCTATTGCAATTTGAAATGGCCAATAGCAGGCTGGCTATTGCTCCCAACCACTGCCTGCTATGTTTGCATTCAGCTGCTTCTTCAGGCAGGCAGCTGTCATTGCCCAGGGAAGTGGGAAGGTGACACTAGAGGTCTAATAGACCCCTTATGTCACCTGAAAGAGAACCTTTAACCTCCAATGAGCTATCACATAGGGAGGCTTGTGATTTAGGGAGGCTTGTGACCCCCCCCCCCTTCCCATGTGATGGCAATGAAGTAAAAAAGAAAAAAAATTGAAAGTTCCCTGACCCCACGAATGCGTGCATACTAACAGAAACACAAGTTGGGTGCACCTACATACGAAAACGACGATTGCGCCACATATGTTGGGTATTGCTGCATGTGCCAGAGAGCAATAATTCTCAGGCCATAAACTAATGACTGGGCTTGTATATATAAGCCCAGTTCAATGTTGGTAATATTTTAAATAAAAGGTTGGTTATTTATTATATTGGCTTCGAATTTTACAATTCAGATTATTTAAACCTTGTTCAAGGGCTAAGATGACCCTCCTCATGACTGCCACTCTACCTTTCACAAATCCTACTTGTGCGGGGTGTATGAGGTGGGGCATTACCTCCGCCAACCTGCCTGCTAGGATTTATGGACAGAATCTTTGCGTCTACATTAATAAGTGGGATAGGCCTGTATGAACCTGGGTTGGTCAGATTCTTGCCCGGTTTAGGTATAAGTTTGATGTATGCCTCTCTTCCCGTGGGGAAGTAGGTTCCCTGCGTCCACATATGAGTGTAAAGTGTCTGTAGGGTGCCTGAAATATCACTTTTTTTTTTTTTTCAAATTCTTTATTTAGATAAGATTTTCACAGTTTTCCAAGGGTATCACAGAGGGGGGAAAAGAGAAGTAGACATAATTCACAAAAATACAAAGTGAAAACGCAAGGTACAACAATGGCCCCACATGGGCTCGTGGGGTCATGGTGAAGGGCGCAATGCAGGTTAAATGGAGACATAAATATCCAATCTAGACCCTTACGGCAGTTGTAGGAAATATAAGCGGGGACCCTGGTTGTAGCATCAACGAAGGTTAGCTAAGAGAGGTGATCGGGTTCCTCGACAGAGTAGGTATGGAATCGGGTCTTACTACTATCTGAAAGTAGAGTAGCACCGGGGTTGCGGGGGAAAAGGGGAAGTAGGAAAGAGGGGGGCAAGAGGGGTGTGTGGCTTAGAGGGTTGGGGAGGGAGTAAATGAAAGAGGGGGGAACAATGCAGTCAGGGAGGGGAGGGCGGAGAAGAGGCGCAGGGTGTGTTCTGTCCTGGAGATCTACCCAGCGTGTCCTTGGCGTAAGGCAACATACTCTGGAGAGTTGAGAAACTCAATCCAGTAGTACCAAGTGCTCCGGAATTTGGCTGGGGTGTTATTGGAGTGAGCTCATGAGGTCCTCCATGAGGTATATGTCGTGTACCCTGTCCAGCCATTGGGGAATGGAGGGGGGTTCAGGTCTCTTCCAAAGGGCCGGGATGCAGGCCCGGGCCGCGTTAACCAGGTGTCGCACCACTGAACGTTTGTAGGTCTTGAGTGAGGTAGTGTTGTGGTGCAAGAGGCCAAGCAATGTGCTTCCTCACGCCGCCATAGCCAAGCCACGCCCCCCATCACTTTTAAGTATCTTAAAGAATTCCGCTGAAAACCCATCTGGACCTGGGGCCTTATAGCCCACCATAGATTGAATGACTGTTTCTTTGTCTCCTATCGTGATATCTTCATTTAGGGCCTGAAGCTGGTCCTCCTCTAGTGTGGGCAACTTGACCTGTCCCAGGAAATGATCTGCTGCCCCCTTGTCCATGTCATCTTTGGCATAGAACGCTGCATAATATTCCTCAAGGGCCCCATTAATAGCCGTAGGGTCCGTGAGGAGCATCCCTGCTTTATCTTGCAGCACAAAAATGTGTTGCGGGGAGTGTCTCCCATTTACCAGTCTGGCCATCAGCTTCCCTGCTTTGTTTCCAAACTTGTGAAAAGTGAGATCCATATAGGAGGCCTTCATACGTTCATATCTGTCTACCCACAGGTCGAAGGTCTGTTTGGCCTGTTCCCAGGATGTTTTTGAGGCCTGGCTCGGGTCTGTAACCAGCTTCCTCTGTGCCAGTCTAACTGCCTCACTTGCCTCCTTGAAGGCGGTTATAGTTTTTCTTTTATGGGTGGATGTATATGACATGACCCTGCCCTGCAGGTAGGCCTTCCCAGCTTCCCAAAACAGCGTGGGGGAGTATATATGTTGGCTATTTAAGTCTGCGTATACCCGCCAAGAGGTGCGGAGAAATTGGCAAAAATCCTCACTCGATTTAAGGTACCCTGGAAAGCGCCATAGGATGTTATTGGCTATCTATGGGGCAACAGAAAGATCCATCGAGATGTGGGCGTGATCGGATATAACTATAGCGTGCAGGGCTAAGGATTGAACCAATTGCAGCAAGGGGTTCGTGCAAAACAGATAATCTAGGCGGGCTAAGCAACCATGTACTCTGAAATCCCAGGGCCGAGATTAACTCCGCCAAGGGGGATTTCAGTTCTGCACGCAGGAGCTGTATTGATGTGGGGGTATCAGGCGTTCTTTTCCTATCCTCTATGGGACTCATGGTGCAGTTGAAGTCTCCCCCCACCAGGTGGTGCAAATTGGTTGTTTTTGCCAGCCAGGACGATAATTGTGCGAAATGTGATCTGTGCATGTAAATATTAGAAGTCGCCAACTCCACATCAAAGTATTTGAGATATATTGTTAACATGCGTCCCTCGTCATCATGGTAAATCCTGTCCACCTGGCGTGGGAGTCTCCTATGCAGCAGAATCACCACTCCCGCCTTCCGACGACCCTCGGAGGGAGAGTCGAACACTTCCCCCACCCAGAATTTTTTAAGCCGCATATCCTCAGCTCGGAGGTGAGTCTCCTGCAATAGTGCTATGTCCGCGTCCAAGCGTTTAAGATGCCTCAGCACCATATTTAGTTTATGTGGAGAACGCAGTCCCTTAACATTCCATGAGACTATTTTTATGAATGTTCCTTGTCCATGTCCAGATGACATGGACAAGCGGGTGTGTTCCTATGTGTGGTGTTTGTCATGGGCAGGCTACCCTGGGGTAGCACACTCAGCTGGTCAACTGGCGTATGCAATCTGAGGGTCCGTGGAAGTGGGGAAATGAACAGCAGCTGGGCACGCCCGGACATCACCTCTCCCGGAGCACAGCAATACCAAATATCCAGAAGGCAACCAGCAAAATTGGAAAAATTAACGTTAAAAACAACAACAATCATGAACGTGTAAACTCTATGAAACAAAATACATCTTAGTAATGACTCCACTTTTTTCCTATGTAGGCAGAAGGAGCTTCACGCTGCCGCTATCCCCAGCCACATATGAAACATTCCTAATGGGAGCAATACTTCCCGCCCTTAGTTGGTCCTAGGACTATGTGCTAGTGTCCCCTAGATTTATTCAGCGATATCTATATTTTCGCAGTGTGCCTCTATTTCGTTTTGAGGATCTAGCTGTTTTGCGGGGGATCTGAGGGGTTCGGCCACTTTGGAGGGAGACCCAGTGTCCGAGTTCAGAGAATGCATGAAGGATTCTGCCTCCGCAGGATCCTGATAGGAACATTTCCTGCCCGTCTGGGTTTCATAGTGTAGAGTGGCAGGGTATGCCAGCATGAACCTTATTTGCTTCTGGTATAACACAGAACATATCTTGTTAAAAGCCTTTCACTTCCTTGCGACTTCCGCTGAGTAATCCCCGAAGACCAAGAACTTGTGTCTGTCAACCTCAAGTGATTGAGAGGCACGCTATTTTTGCATGATGAGGAATTTGTCCGAAAAAATCTGATCAAAAAAAAAAGTTGGACAGCTGCTGGAGTTGGTGCTTTGCTTCTGTCCTTGTACTGGATAGGAAGTTCAGGGAAGCCAAGCAGAGAGAGTTGGAGCTGTTTGGAAACATAATGACTGCGAGGGTTTAGGCACAAATTTTAAGAAATACTTTGCGGGGGAATGTATTATTTGATCCGGATTCATTATTGAAAACAAATTTGAGAGTTTTTATTACTACTTTAAAAGGTGTATGGAAACATGACAGATGCTGCTGTATTCTTTACAACCACTAAATAAAGTGAAATAGCAATTACGCTGGACCACCAGATAAACCCAGGAGCAGTTGCCCTTCTGCATCCTCTGTTGTGTTCAGAAACCACTCCGTTATTGTAGTAAATCAGTGGGGAATTTTATAGGATAACAGCAATTTTAAAGAACATTAGCTAATGTAATGCACATTAGGTCATGTAATATTATACAGGGACAAAAAGTAACTTTTCAAATGTAACCTCTTAACTCCTTTTCATTAATTGTGTGGTTAAGAGCTATAATCATAGGTCCAGCCATTGCTCTGTTCACATTGTCTTCCTGCAGTTTGCACTGTACACTGTAGTGGAAAGAGCAGCATGTCTGTAGACTGTAGTCTGTGGGCAAAAAAAAGCACCTGCTCCACATACCCATCTGATTCAATGTCTTCACTGCTAAATGCTTCTCATTACTATTTCTATCCTGCAGTGCACTTATGTAATCAGTAGAGAAATATTACAAATTGCTGGAAAGTGGCAGCCCCTGCAATAACAAATGCTAAGCCCTGCCCATCCCTATTTTTATACTATTTTAAGATGTCAAGCTGTGGAACCCAGCATGCACAACAGTAGGGATCCCTGCACTCTTACTTGTTTTCAGTCATGGTTTGTTCACATGTTGATTTCTACACTGTTCAGTATAGTGTGAAGACCCACTGAACGCAATGTTTTCAGTGGCTTTGGCCTGTGATGACATAAGTTACATTTTGTAATGTTGCTTGGCTTGGACATATTAAAAAAAGGGGGCTCGTGGACTTGTTCACCTGTAAGAAACCAGGAAACACACTTCAATAGACATCAACAATTAAGGCTCCATAAAAGTTCCAGGAATTTAGAGGTGTATTTGATTTGGGCTTTCTTTCTTCATTTTTTTAATTCACTTTATTGAAGATAAAAAATACTTATAATTTTTTCCCTCCCCCAATGTTAGTGTAAGCACTTACCCTAAATTATGTCTCTTAACCTCCCTGGCGGTATGATTATGCAGGATTTTAGCATGCCAAAGCGGTACATTGTTTTTCATGGCAATTTGTTGTTTTATATTGTAGGCCTGTAATTCTTAGTAAATCTTAGGAATAACTCACCTAAATCTGTCCAAACAAGAGTCCAGTAGACATCCCGGGTATGATAAAGTTTGAAACACAAAATAATAAATTATAATATAATAAATAATTATAAGAAATTATAATATGATAATAAAAAAAATGGTCCAGTAAATGGGAATTCTGGGGGCGCAGCCTGATCCGTACCACAATCAATAGAGTACAGTAAAAGTGCAGGCAGGGCACTGGACAAAGCTCTAGGGACAAAATTGAAATGAAATAGTTTGATAAATATATGTAATTATAGCAGATTACATTGTATTGTGTGTATTCTGTGTAAATGTCATGTTTACACTTTTGAATTTCCCGCCGGCTCCGCCCCCGCTGTGACGCACGAAACTGAAAGCCGAATGCCGGCATCGGCCAGGCGCACACAGCAGAGGACACCGTGGGCTCGCAGGGACAAGGTAAGTGACACTTTTGCGCAATCCCGAGTCTGGCTCGGGGTTACCTCTCTTGGTACTGAAAATGAATCCCGAGCCACACTCGGGAATACCGCCAGGGAGGTTAATCCAATCTTCTTCATTCGAGGGCAAAGGGGGAGGAAGGGAAGGATGTAGTGATTAGCACTATTTTTTGTGATTTTAATTTTAAGACCACCTGTAGTTATTTAGATAAGAGTTAAGGATATAATTAGGCACAATTAATAGTATTTTATATAAAGACACATATTACCACACTTTGATCCACAAAAAGAGCATTAGGTTCACAAAGTAGTAATTAATGGAAGGCACGAAATCACTGCTCAAGTTGAAGGGCTTAAACTGTAAAGAAATTAAAACACTAATGAAATGAAAAGTAATAGGTAGCTAATAATAAAAGTTACCGTATATACTCGAGTATAAGCCGTCCCAAATATAAGCCGAGGTACCTAATTTTAGCAAAAAAAACTGGGAAAAAGTATTGACCCGAATATAAGCCGAGGGTGGGAAATGAGGCAGCTACTGGTAGATAGATACCAATAAAATTACATTAATATTTATTTAAAAGAAAAATAACCTAGCTCTGTAAGTGGAAAAGGGGGTGCAGTGCTACATATCATGTACTACGGATCATTTAACCCATTCATATTTGTGCGGCGCTCCGAGCGGGGTCATCTGGCAGTCTCCGGCCACCTAAATTAGGACCCGGAGACTGCCAGATGACCCCGCTCGGAGCGCCGCACACCGAGCAGCAGTGACGCGACGCTCGGCGAGGTAAGTAAGAAGACGCGCTGGCGCTGACTCGAGTATAAGCCGAGGGGGGCACTTTTCACCCAAAAAAATGGGCTGAAAATCTCGGCTTATACTCGAGTATATACGGTAATTGTAATATGAGACACTCACATTAAAGGGAAAAAATGGGAAGGTTGGCACTATGCAGATATAGACTGGGTTATGACTAGTTGGTAAAATATGGAGGTCAGAAGGGATTCATTTAATGTTATGTTTTTGTTTTAATGTTAACCGTTTGTTATGTAAAATGTGTGAAATTTGGATCATTGTGTGAAAAATTAATAAATATATTTATAACAATCATCTTCTTTCCTGTCGTTTTCCTCTGTCCCTCAAGAGCTGCTGCGGGTCTGCGATCCAGCGCTGACTCCTCTGTGCTTGCTGGCACTTCCTGTCCCACAGTGTCTGCATGGGGGTGCACGCTATCCACAGACTGGGGGGGGGGGGGGGGTTTTAAGTTTTTGCATATATCTACTGCTTGCTAGCAGTAGATATATGGGGGAAAAAACCTGAGGGTTTAATAACCCTTTAAAGCATAACAGAACTGACCAGTACAGTTGTTGTGTTATGCTTTAAATGGGCTGTGTAAATTCTATGAAATCAACATTAACCCACAGTTCCTAATTCTGTACAAATGACTCCATAACCTTTATTGCTTCATAAGTAACTTGTATATAAACAGTACATGTAGTTTAGAACGGGAGTGTATTGCTTTCATTCTGCATTACTTTGTGCTGTAAAACAATAAGCCAGTTCCTTTACATCTTGATAATCTTACGCGTGATAGATAGAAATCTTTATATGCCCATTACCATTTCTATTTTCATAACTTATCTGAGTTAATGCAAATAAGACAGAATTAGAGTGCACTGTAGTTGATCATTATTGATTGAAACGCGCAAGAAACTGTCTGTTGCATATCATGCACGGGTAATTCAGCTGCAACAAGTTTACATGACATGTTTTACCAGCTCTGCAGCCAGACAGAACCCATTCTTGTCCATTCTTGTGATGTCAACAGGATTGGAGCCTGAGAAATTAGAAAGAATTGTGTTTTCTGCCATTGTTTACAGTGAGCTTTATAGTAGAAAGCTCTGCAGTGTACTTACATTTTTTATAGAGGTCATCATGCCGTAAGGCTGTTGTGTAAGATCTCGATACAAGAAAATGTTTTGTGCCTATATTTCAGACAATTTTTCTGCCTTGGCCAGTGTTCAGTAAGGCATAAGTTTAAGCAGAAGTATACAAAAAAAGTCAATGATGTATTTTGAAATATTACACTAGTCTATTAGTTTTTTACACAGTATCATTTAGACTTATAGGGTAAGGGGGCAACACTGCAAAGCAAGCAGTTTGCAAGCTAATAGGAGTAGAAAGCACAGGGGTGACCTTATCAGTGTTTTGTTTCTTCTTCACTACCCTGATAAAGCTGTGCTTTTGTATCATTAGAGAAAATGGAGGTCAAATCCTGACATTGATGTCTCGCAGAGATGCGGGTCTGTTTAAGGATTGATTTTAAAAAGAAAGCAATATGGATTTTCTAGACGTCTAAATCGCATAAAACCATATTCGGACCCGAGCGGTTTTTGTCCGCACCTGAAATGCATCCTAATGTATTCATATGGTATTTCTAGGCTCTGCTCACACTATTGCAGTCCGTTCTGGTGCCGGTAAAAAACAAAAATGCTGCATGCACTATTTTTACTGCACGAAATGCATGCAAACGCACTGGACTGCACCTTAAAGCCCATTTTAAGCTATAAAAAAAACCACACCAGAACATGTCAAAAATGCATAAAAAAACGCATTGCATTGCATTTGCAGATCTGCTTCAGATCTGGTCAGGGCATGGTGTGAACAAGCCCTCAGTCATTGACTTGACCCAGGTTCCCCAGCCGGTTTATTTAGAAACACCAGCCGGACAGGGATCTCAGGCTCCATTTGCGCATTAAGCGGTGTTGCGCTCAAACGCCTAAACATAAAAAACAATGTATTCCAATGTGCATTGTTCACATTGTTTGCAAAAAAAGTCAGAGCATGATTTTTCGTGCAACTTCTGTGCAGCTATTACCATATCTGTCCGGATATAGTAATAGCCGCAAATTCGCATGTATACTAAGATTTGCGTGTTTCTATTAAGATTATTATGACCACCCCATCAGGACTTCGTTGGGCCACGAGGTGACTTTGTTGGGCCGCCTCGTGACTCCACGAGATGTTGAAAGGTTATACGAGGAATCTGACACTGCACTGTTGCCCTTCTGTTGTCTTGTACCAGTCTTGCCACTCTCCGTTGTGCCCTAACATTGACTAGTCGCTGACGGCCACAATTCGCACGTTCAGACCCAGATTTTCGGCTGACAGTCCAGTCTTTAAACACTTTAACAACAGCTGCTCTTGAACATTTAACGCATTCTGCTGTTTTGCTGATACTCTCTCCATGGCTCCGAGCACCAGCAATCATCCCACGTTCAAAAGCTGTTAAATCACGTTGTGTACCCATATCTTCAGAAAAAAATCACTTCTACTGTCGTGGTAAACAACCTGCTTTCCTATTTATAATGGTCTGGCCCTCTAGCAACTTCAGCGCGAAATTATAGCTAATTGGCTACAAACGTCATGTGGTCATAATAATCTGGCCACTCAGTGTATATGTGTGTGTGTGTATATATATATATATATACAATGTCAAAAAAGACATATATATATATGCGTGTATGTGTATATAGATAGATATATACTGTATATATACTGTATATATGTGTTTAAAAATGTATCAACTTTAAAGAAACCATTATAGGTCTTTTCAAAGAAAAATGCACTGTACAATATGCCAGTACAGTAATAACCGAAGATATTTACCATGTACTTTGTCAAGCCTTCTGTGGCCACTAATCCTTTAATATTTAATTAACTATATTGTTTAGTACAGGGATCTTTTTATCATATGTGAAAATTGTTTTTCCATCCATAGTTTAACAAACATCAATCTGACCAGGAGTAATATTTTTCAATTGATGCTTTTCCGTAGATGGATTATGTTTAAACCATCTAGAATTATTGTTCTCCTCAATCTCATGATGAACTAGATACTTTTAATAAAGCCGTTGGAAGAGTTTGTTAATTTAAGTAGTAAATTATATCCTTATGACAATGGCACAACGTAGATAGAAGCACACTTTTGGTGCAATAGACCAAGCCTTGACTGTAGGATATACTATAAAAAGCCCAGACACGTGTTCCCTTCCGGGCTGATTGTTTGTTCATGCCCTTTGGCGAGTGTCTTTGTGCATCAAGCGCCAATATTGCCAGGTTTCTGTGAAGTGTTTGCACTAGAGACTCAGTTACACAATATGTGTTATCAAGCTTAATCATTCTCTGTTTAGTGTCTGTGTGACTATTGAGCTACGCCTGATTGATGGGACCTGTAATTGTGCTTTATATTTACAAATGGGCAGCATCAAATTAAGTCTTCACTCAATTTAACAGCTTCTCAGATAAGATTATAATTTTTTTTCCTTTTAGAAAGATGACCCTAATGGGTACAGAGCAAGTGGAAATTTTCAAGAACTTTTGCACCCTTCCTCCAAATGCAAACATTCCTTCAAACTGGTACCAGGCACAACCACATCTACATCATCACTCTCATTGTGTGCAGTCCATCCACCAGGCCATATTATTAGAGGTGACAGAGACCTTTGTCGCCATATACTGCATCTCATACCAAGATAGTACCTGACATTATTATAATATTAAGGCTAACCAGTGTTCTTGTCAACTACTGTACATCTCTTCTTGTATAGTATGAATGCATATTACTGCTAGATGAGTTTGTCGATTGTATTAACCACTGCGGCATTGGTGGGTTGCATTCCTGGATGGGAAGGGGGTTTAACACCGCGGATGTCAACTGGTTAAAATGGAACCACAATGCAACAATTTATCTGGAAACTAGTTTTATACAATTTATAACTAAAAATACCACATTAGTTGCTAAATTTTATTTGAAAAAATCTGCCTGGGAATCTCCCAGTGTCATTCATCAGACCTAGATCCATATTCATCTAGTGACTAGAAAAGGGAGGCTGTTTTCCCCTGAAGTTCTTCTCAGATGGAGTTTTACTGCAAGAGGAAAACTAGCATCAGGCATGTTTAATTTTCTTTTAAATTTTTTTTTTAAACTTTACATATCTTTTCAAACTGTTTTTTTATGTATACAACCTTAGTTTTGCAAAATAAACCATACATCACACAGCATTCGCATTATGGATAAGCTAAAGAGACAGCACAGCATAAGTTTCCATTGTTTAATATTGGCTCTGTCTGATTTATACCTATACAATAAGCAATCCATTAGGTGGATAAGTCACCCCTCTGACTCAATGATTTGTGAGTGTACATTTCAGCAACACATGAAAAGGAGCTAACAATTACTGCTGCTTACTGCCTGTCCAAACATAAAATATCATATACACACCTTTTTAATTATATATTCTGTTTAACATAGTTCCTGAAGGTGTTCCATTTTGTCTATGTTTCTTTCTCTTCTGTTCATTGAAGGACACCTCTTGTAACAAATGGGTTATACTGCCAGGTTCCGGCCTTGGCGGTTTTCTTTCAGCATCCGTTGGCATAATTTTCTTTGGTTCGTACCTTCATTCAAGGGATGTCACATATTGCTCCACTGATTAAGTCACCTTTGTCCCCATGGGACCTGAACCTGGTGCTCTCTTCCTTACAGAAGCCTCGTTTTTTTAAGCTATTAGAGAGTTGCCTTCATCACTGAAAGTGGCCTTTTTGATTTGAGGAGTGTTTTGGAAATGGCAGCCTTGTCTTGTAAACCTCCTTTTCTGGTTTTACATAAGGATAAGGTTATTCTTCGACTGCTACCATCTTTGTTGCCAAAGGTGGTTTCTGATTTTCACTTTAATGAAGATTAACCCATCACCCATCACATCCCAAAGTGATAGCACTTCAGTGTTTGGATGTGGTTATTGCGGTTCAAGTTTATTTGTACACTACTCAGTCTTTTCGTGAGTCAGATTCTCTTTATGTAGTTAATAAGGGCCAGCGGAAAGGTGAAGCAGCTTCCACTGCTACCATTTCTCGCTGGATTAGACAGGTTATTTTTCAGGCCCACACAGTAAAGTCAATCACCACCTTTTCCAATTAGGGACCACTCTACTAGAGTGGTTAGTATGCCTTGGGCTTCATCAAGTGTCAATCAAGTTTGCAAGGCGGCAACGTGGTCGTAAGTTCACAATGTAACTTTTTTTTAAAGATTGATGTTATTGCATCTGTGGATGTGTCCTTTGGTTGCAAAGTTTTTACAGTTGGCTATTTAGTTGTAGGAGGGTTTGGTTTCTCCTTTTGGGTTGTTCTACAGTTTTATTTGTTCCCACCCATCAGTGGACACTGCTTTAAGACATCCCATTGGTTACAAGGTCAAAATCTCCGCTGTGTTCTTAAATTAAAAGCCTAAAATCATTTTCTCTGCATTCATTGAAAGACACAGCACCCTCCCATCTTAGTCTGCGGTGCCTATACCTAACGGAGCTGCCTCAGGCAGTTTAATGACCAACTGTCCAAAACACCACTGGGAAGATTCCGCCTCACTTCTGTCCCCATGGCAGATTCCGCCTCACTTCTGTCCCCATTTTTTTCTTGTCCTACTGCCATGGGCCTTGGTGTAAAATGTAAATCGGGGAACTGTGACTTATTATTAATAACCTCTATCATATAAAGTGCTTACAAGAATCACAGGTTTCTAATGAGCACCACAATGGTAGTGTTGTCATTGGTGCAGTGCAGAAGATTGAAGTCTTTTTAGATCTGGCTCAGAACTGGGCTTACCGGTGTATTTGATTGTCAATGCAACTGAACTTATAGACAGTGATAATAACCTGAAAGATTTTCTAATGCTTCCCCATGTTTCTGAAAAAACTGTTTCTTAATCATGCAGTACAGGACACAGAATCCGGGTCTAAATTATGGGTTATATGCAGCTACTGTCAGGTGATTAGACACAAAAAAAAACCAGCAGTATAACCCCTCCCACTCAAAGCAAGCATCTGTATTTTGCTAGCATCCTTGGGCAATTGACTGGATGGACTTGCTCTAAGAAGAAAACCACTTTATTTTCTTTGTTTCATTTTTCATCAAGACTCTTCTAGGAAGATTCATAGCTCCTACATAGTCAATGTGGTTTCTATTTTTGCAGTTGACTCCTCGATTGAGCCTTGGGGAATTTATTTGTAGCCCGTGGGAATGAAGTTGCGTGTTGTTTCAGGGATTGGACTATATGTTAAGGGCTCACCTTGGCACGTGGTGCAATGGGATGAGTTAGCCACTCTACAAATCCAGGGAGTGCTACAGGTCCATGGGTGTGGAGCTATCTTGGGAGTCTCAGACCACATGGCTGCAAGCATGCTCCCACCGCCTTCTCTTCCCCCAGAGTCTGTTTCTAAGCTTACTCTGGCTTCTGATGCACTCACTGAGGAGGGGGAAGGGGAGGATGATACTGCACCTTGCTCTGAGGGCTCATCACAAGAGGAAGTTCACTCTGCTGACATTTCTCCCGAATAACTGGAAACTACTTCTATCCCTAATTGGGCAGTGCACGTGCCTTGACCTACAGCAACTTACGTCGGTCTTGCCAAAAAGTCATCAGTTGGGATCTCTAAAAAAAAGTCTTACAGCCTGTTTTGCAGGTTGACAGGCCACACTGTGAGAAGGTTTTTTTTGTCACTCTCAAACATTTTGCTTAACTATACCCTATTGAGGAGGAGTTCCTAAAGACATGGACAACCCCAGTCTTGGTCTCTGCCCTAATAAATCCTTAATGGTCCCCATTGAGGCTGCCAGGTCTTAAAGGATGCTGTGGACAAAAGGTTGAAGGCCCTACTTAAGGCCCTTTTCCCTTCTAAAGTCTGGTTTTGCAACCTGTTGTCACGACCATGTCTGTCTGTCAGACTTTAGCTGTCTGGTCCAAACACATGTCTCTGGATCATCCCGGATCCTGTTTTACAGTTTTCTGCCCTACAACATCTGGAGCTGTTGTCTGTAGCCCTGTACTACTACTTTGTAGCTGGATTGGCAGATACGTTCTGCCAGATATCCAGGATGAGCCTCCTGTCAGTGCATATGCAACAGATTCTTTGGCTCAAGTGTTGGTCTGCAACTTCATGTGAAGATGCCGTTGGGCAATGCCTCTTTGACTCCCTAGACCAGTGATGGCGAACCTTTTTGAACCCGAGTGCCCAAACTGCGACACAAAATCAATTTATCTCAAAGTGCCAGCGCTGAAAATAAGTTTTTAGTATTGCAGTTTGGGCGCTCGGGTTTAAGAAACGTTCAACATCACTGCCTTTACGGCCTTGTACGGTTCTCATGGGGGACCCGAACGTCCCAGATCGCCTCTGTAGTCGGGCCAGTCACAATCGGGCAGCGACGGTGACCTCTAAACAAGCAGATTAGACGGCCGCTTGCGGGGGCCTCCCGGGGTCCTAGCGAGGAGGAAGCAGCCGTCTAACCTACCTGTTTATTGGCCGCCGCTGCCTAATTGTGACTAGCCCGGATCGCATACCAAGGCGATCCAGGTCAGTCAGATCTATTTCAATTGGTGGTCCCTGAACGCAGTGGTGTATTCTGGTTTGGGGCTGCCCTAGGCAAGGCAAAACTCGCCCCCCCCCACTAAATTTACCCCACCCCTTCCTGTTTAATACTTTTTGCGTGACCTGTCAGTCGCTGGATACAGTGCAAACAGTGTCAATGTGGGCTCGCTTGCCCTCCCTGGCACGCGTGCCATAGGTTCGCCTCCACTACCCTAGACACTTACATCAAGGAAGTCACGGGTGGAAAAGTACCCTTTTATCCCAGGAAAAAAAGGGCAAAGGTCCTGCACGTAAGGCCTTTGCCCCCAGAGTCCAAAAAAGCCCTTTTCTTTTACTCAAGCCCTCCTTTCATTGGGGGGCACCTCCACTTGTCCTCCCCCCCGGACGGTGAATTGTGTGTAAAGGCAGAGCTCTTGTTTACTGATCGTGTTACAGTGAATAACAGGGAGGGGAGAGCTGTTTTCAGCTTTATTACCATCTGACCCTGGTGTCAGACTGATTTTCCTGTGGAAAATTTGAAGGTTTAGGTATAATAAGTTAATTTTTTTTTAAAAAGAGAAAAAGCCTAAAATGTGAGCCATAAAAATGTACGCACATGTACATCATCACTGCACCTCTTCATTACCACAATAAATGATAATCACTTACAAAGGTGTAAATGGACTTTAAGGTCTCGCCTGCCTTCCACTTCAGCCGACCAAGCACACGTCTCTGCTTGACCAGCAGTTAACTCTGCGTTTCAGCTGGAAATGCCCGGAGCACAACGCTTCCGGATTCATTGAAAACAGAGCAGATTTTACAGCCCAGTAAAAATAGGGCAGATTTGGTGCCAAGATTGTTTTAACCACTTGAAGTTAATGATATCTATAAATGCTATGTGGACATCAAGTGGTTAAAGAAGTGTTGTGCAAATCATCAAAATTCATTGGGAGCAGCTGTTTTTAGGATACAACCTATATGTGAGCTTTGTTCTGCTCATACCACTTAGTTGAACATCCATCGTTGTCACAAGCTGGCTGTGCAGACATCTAAAGAAGGTCAGATCATGCCAGCTCTTCCATCTGTCACATGAAAAAGCCACCTGTCCATAAGTGTTAAAGTATGTAGCAGAGTGATTAAAGTGGAGTTTGCGTCAGATATATTTTTTTGTGCGGTTTTGCATGCAAGTCCATAAGGATTGAGCCATTTTTGTTCAGGCATCATCCAGGATTAGCATCTTCTTATACAGTATAGTGGCAGACTGCCATTCTGGTTCAGAAATGACAGTCATGTAGTCCGGATTTCTGTGCATTTCTCGATTGTGTTCAACAATGTATGGCATAGGTCAGGCCCCTGCTGGAGCCTTCCAGTTTGTCACTGGTTACAAAGTTATAATATTGCATTCTAATTACTGACAGAGAGGAGAATAAGGAAATGGTTCCTTCTGTCTGCAGCGGACTATCAGCCTAAGCAAAAATGCCTACTGGGGCTCAAGTATGACTTTTTAATGTAAAGTATTTTTGAAAAGTGGTAGTGTTGCTTTATATCATGTAATGTATTTATGCATACCTATGCATTTAAAGGGAACCTGTACTGAGAAAAGTATGTATGCACTATAACTGGTTTTCTTTCGAGAAGAAGAAAAAAAGAAAAAACTCTAGTTGCCTGCCTTTTGGTTTGAATATTTTGAGTCACTGACCAAGGACCAGAACATGCATGCAGCAAGTCAGAATTTTGGATGTGCATACTGTTATGGTAGTATTCAAGGCAGTGTTCACTTAGTCAGTAGGCTAGGTCAGACCTGCAATCAGAATGTTTGAGGTGGAAAGGATCACAATAAAAGCTGGCATATTCCTCTAAGTAGAGGTTTACTTTGCGGGGTGATTTATTTATGTATTTATTTATCGTATACAGCATGTTGCAGCATTAGAACACTATGAGGGGAATTTATCAAAACTAGAGCAGACAAAACCTGGAGCAGCTTTGCTCGGCAACCAATCAGCTTCTCTTTCATTTTCAAATCTTAACTGAACAAACTGAAGAGAGAAGCTGATCGGTTGCCCTGCGCATCTGCTCCAGATGTTGTCTGCTCCAGTTTTGATAAATTCCTCTCTGTTCGTTTAAAGGTATTCTTTAGTGCTGTAGAAGGAACTGTGCCGAATAACAACAACAAAAAATCACTGTCATTCATCAACAAGCTAAAAATAATTTTAAATATGTGCAAGCATTCAGCAACCTAAACCAGTCGATTCATATTGCTTAGCGGTAATTGTTAACATAAATTTGATGTGCTTCCAGCTGAAGATTTCTTCTTAAGAAACATGACTAGTCTACGAAATGGCATCAGCCAGCCACCCTTCCAAGTCTTTTAAGTTGTGCCAAAGCAAAAGAAAGGGAAAAAATCATTATATTTTGGAAAATTGCTGAAATCAAGTCATGTTTCAAAATTTTATTTTATGTATTTCAAAATCTGAGAGCAGAGTTTAAAATAATGCGCTTGTTTCATGTACTTGTTTTACCTACATGGTAGAGTTTTGTACAGAGGGAGAGAGAGAGATAGATGGATAGATAACAGGAGACATTCTTAAATGAAAGTTATTGGCCATTAATCAGCTTCTCAGCAATCATACCAACAGTAATATTAGAAAATCATGTGTGTACCTTCACAGTTCCGAATGTGACGGTTGACACCGTTTAATGCCCTGTAAGTGTGTTTTCATCTTAGCAGGCATGATCTGTGCAGATGTTGGTGCCATTATGTTTTTCTTTTTTTAGTAAACTGTTGTAAGGTAGTTATATGTGGATAATGGCATCAACCATTGACAATGTACCAAAAATTGACAGGATGGCTCATGCAGGAGCAAGGCAGCAAATGCTCACAATGCTTTAGGGGAGCTGTCACTATTTAAATGGTTTTGTTCAGACCTGCTTAGCTGTGACACTGAGGAGTGATTGTGATTTGTTATGTGCCCATTTTAAATATGAAAAGTAGTGTTTTTTGACATGGAAGAAATAAAACACACTTCTACCACATACCTACTTGTGGTTCCATTATTTTACATAGGGAAAGAAAAAAAAAGAACCCATCAATGCTTCTGCCTCAGAACAGGTTTTTTTTTGTATGCATTTATTGTCAATAATATCAGTAAAGCCTGACTTGTACAAACCGGTGCATGTTTTTTGTACTCTTGATCTTGCCCAGAGTAACCAATTTCTATTCTATATCTTCAGTTTAGTTACCCTATGACAGGATAACTAAAGTAACATGGTTACAGGTTGCTTGTCCTTCTGTTGAAGGAAGACCATTGGGTCCTTTGTCTAGACCTGTGTGGCCTTTTTACAACCCAGGTTTGAGGTGGGTCTATTACATGACGACTTAACCTAATATTTCTTTTAGGTCAGTGGTACATGATCCTTGGCAGGCTTCTACATTTTAAATACAGTCTTCTACACTTCCCTTGTCTTGGCCATTCCTATGGGCTCACAGTGTGGAGCTATGGGTAACGAGGAAGTGCTCCCCTGCAGTTTTTACTATGCATCTGGCTGGTCTGCGCAAACCGAAGCTTCCATCATGGCTGTTATAATCAAATATAACCGGCTGTGATGTCATAATTGCTTATAATCCCTAATAGAGCAGCTCCTGTGAGCCCATTCAACTATTTTCCAAGGTTGCTACGAACACTAGTTTCATTGCTGGGTTAGGGATCCTTCTGTTATAAGTTCATGTTCGCTGAATTGACCATGCGCTTATAGCAGAAGGCTGAATGCAGCTGATGTAAGGCATACTGACCTGGCCAGCTGGAAAAAAAATTTTGTTCTGCCATATGCTTTACGTCGGGTTAAAATGTATTTGTGTGATCAACAATTTTGAAAACTCAAGTCAGATGTCATAGGGGCACAAATGAATGTTTGCATGCATGTATTCACTGTCCAAATTGATTACATTAAACCCCTTGTACTGTTTATTTTTTGTAAGGAAGTGGTAATATACCACCATATTCTGTTTTGAGATGTCTATAGTGTCACATAGAAGAGCATTTCATGTCACAATTGCTAATTTTAGTTGGCCAGTTACAGTCAAAAAATGTAGCAGTCATAAATCATATGCTACAATCTAGAGCCCATTGGGCAATGTCTTGTGTCATTGGAGGAGCTTCACAAATGCTTAACTCTTGTCTAGGCATGCGCCAACTATTCCCGGTTTCATGGAGAAAGGGGAATTGTTACTGAACACGTGCTGGAGCTGCCGATAGGCATAATGGGGGGAGATGTTAGCAGGTATTGGTATTTCTCCTGAACATGTATATGGACAGATGTCCACTGTCTGTCAATGTTAATCAGGTACCTACCCATCTGTGGCTAGCTGTAGGATGTGTCTATTTAGAAGGCCTAGACTCGAGGCCCCAGTGATGTATACAGTTGTGTCTGCACATCCAAGGAATCTCTTTTGTAATTGTTTTCATTGCTGGCAGTTGCCCCATGCTAGGATAGTGTGTTTAGAATAACTGAACTGTAATGGGATCATGTGAAGACAGACCTAGAAGTATGTAAAGCAATGGGTTAAGTCGAATCAGAAGAACATTAGTAAATAGTTTCCCAGCAAATAAATCCTTGTCTAGGAATTCCTGGTAGCAGGCAATCCCGTTATTTTCTACTTTCTGAAGCTTTAAAAACAACATGACTGATAGTTTTTGGGGTATTCTCTAGTTGCTATTGATCTCAGAAGGCAATCTCAGGAATGTGTTTTTTCAGGAGTTGCATCTGGTTGCACTGACCTGCCAGCCATGTGGACTCTTGGCTGACTCTCTGGCACACTCTTGCTGCAGAACAAGGATGGCTTTCTGTCTGCTGCAAATGGGAAGCTTGCTTGGTTGTCTTCAAAATGCTTTCTAACAATGTATTTACAAATTGTAACTTTGTAACAAAGACAGAAAGGGGAATACAACTTTTTAGAGCTGTCACACAACAAAAGTGTTGTAATCCCCTGTTGCATCGCCAAGAATTGAAGGGAATCTCCAAAATGGGACATGGATAGCAATAAAAAAACTTTATAAGGGTTTTATACCCTGCCCTACTCTATCCAAAACAAAAAAGGTTTTGGCTATACATGCACTTTAGATTACCTCAAATGGTTGTATCTGTTTGTACATCCCCACTAAATCCCCATGGCACCCCGGTATTTGGAGTTTTTAAAAAAAAAGGCCAGTTCCAAACAGAAAATGATGTGACCTAGAGGCGGCAGCTCTCCTATAGGTGTGGTTAAAAGACTGCTCAGTTTGGCTACAGTGATTGAAATTCAGATTAAAAAATAATTAGGTAGACTTTCACCGCCTGAAATGAATGACTGGAAGTTTTGAGGATTAGCTTTAGCAGTTTTCCTGGCTGATTTTTCCTATTACATGGAGTCTCTTTTGCTATTAAAGTATATCTAAAGCCACAACTCTTTCCTTCAGTTTCTATGCCATTTAAGGAAGACTTCCCCATTGGAAGATTTCTTCCCACATCCAGTTGCAGGGATAGCTGTAAAATGCTGGATTTCTTCTTGCCCTTTGTCCTGGTAGCAGTGGTCCTCGGAACATATAGAAAGGTTAAATCTGTCCCTAAACTGCTGTATTACTTAAGGGTTTTACTAGCACCTATTCCAAGTTGCAGCGTAGATGTCAAACAAAGCAAATTGCGACGATACCAAGCTTCCTAGATTTTATATAGACATAAACCTTCCAGTGGTGTTGTAGTATAAAATGTTCATAAATATTACTTTCCTGGCTAGATCACATCCCCCTTCCCCAGCAATCCTTCATGGTGCACACAAGCTTCCTTCATGGGCTAATTTGAATTATTATAAACTATTCACCAATACCAGTTTACATCCTGATAAAACTCTCGCTATGATACACAAATGTTTCCTGACCCAACAATACTCCAATTCCTGAAACAATTAAATGCAGTTACATTTTTCTAGTTGAGATCTAATGAGATCTAGTTTTCTAATAATAATAATTGTCCCTTATTCTGCCTGGCTTCTGAGGAGCCCCTTGCATTTAAATCCTAGTCTTCTAAAGTAGTTGAATATGCCTATAACCTATTTATCTGTGAAGGTTTTCATTCATTGTAAGCCCTCACGGGCAGGGCCCTCCTTACCATCTTGTCTTAAATTGTATTGTGACTGTAATGTCTTCCTTATATTGTAAAGCACTGTGCAAACTATTGGCGCTATATAAATCCTGTATAATAATAATTCATCCAGGTAATTGTATACAGTATCTGTAAAAAATAAGTCATGGCAACTGAACTTGCTGTATTTTTCTTGAAGACATTTCACTGGTCATCCAACCAGCTTTCTCAATTCAGAATGACTTGTACAAAAAAATTATCTGGGAATAAATATGGTGAATTTCGCTCCAATCCACATAATCTGTTAGTTGCATCTAGAAGTTGATTGCATTTGCATACTCGGAGTCTAGGAGGTGTTATTAACCTGCCCAGAGAGAGGTGTTAAAACAGCATTGTATGTGGCAAACATTCTTAATTGAAAAAGCTGGTTGGATGACGAGTGAAACTGCTTCAAGAAAAATACAGCAAGTCCAGTTGCCGTGACTAATTTTTTACAGATATAACCTATTTAGATTGAGATTGAGTCCCTCCAGAAGTCCTGGAAGGCACCTGGTTCTAAAAGATTTAGATATATTCAGATCTTCCACTTCTTCCTCCTCAAACTTCTCAAATTTAACTGCAAAGGTGGAAATAACCCTTTTAACTTTGAAGGGAGATGCTTACATGACCTACATATGTCAGGTCCTATTTCTGCTCTATATAAGGCCCTCACTGTCCCTAACAATTTCATTAAACTCTCATATATGACTAATTGGGAAGATAAACTGGGAAGAGCAATAAATCTGGTAGAAAACGATTAAGTCTGGTTGCAAGCTACCAAGAGTTCGTCTAAGGTACCAGACAAGAAATACTCATATAAGGTTTTGATGCAGATGTATCAAACATCTGCATACATAGCTAAATATGTATGGACGGCCTAACCACTGTTTTTTGGGGGCTTTTCTTCATATAGGCACCATAATTAATGAGACACTCATGGCTGTACTCACTGACACACTGAATTATAGCTCATGGCTATATATCCTGAAGGTCTGGTCCCCTTCGAAACAATAGGCTTCGGCCTCCCCGACAAAAGACA